>NW_009953574.1:973077-1053114 GCF_000747805.2 Chaetura pelagica | reverse complement strand
GCTGTGAGCTGGGCTACCTTTGCATTTAGGGGGCTACTACAGACATGGGCTTCTTGGGGCAGGTTTCTTGATGGAGATCTGTCCAAGCCCTGTTGGAGGCTCTGTCCAGCCTCTTAACCTGAGCACTTAAGCTGCTCCTTCAGAGAAGTCACCAGAGAGTTCTGGGTATTGGCTGATGCTTGTCAAGCATTTGAAGATTAATATGCTGTGTGTGAACAAGTTTTTGCTTTTCTTGTATTGAAGTTGGGTACCAAGGTGATGAGCATGGTATAAATATCCTAAGAGAGGAAAGCTGAGCATAATAATTTTTATTGATCTCAAAAGCTAAAAGATCTGTCTACAACTTTCTGCTTTTTTTGGTGTCTGATTACTCATTATGTCCATATAATAGTGCAATTATCTTTTCAGCAGACGAATTAGGAGGAGGAGATTATAATTTTAGTAAAACTGTAATTCCTGAAATAATAGTTAATTTCTTCTAGTTGTTTGGCTTAAGGTGAAAACAAATGGTGGATAGATTTGGGTGAGATTAACACATGGAGTAAGTTTTTAGCACTTCTTGGCTCTGCAGGAGCTGTGGTTTGCAGGCTAATTCTTTATTTTATTTATGGTAAACCTCTGCTTGGAAGACCTTTTAGAGTTTGGTTTTACTGACATTATGTAAAAAAATAAATAAATAATCCTAGTCTAAAAACAATAGGTCCTTATCCTTGAGATAAGCTTTTTATAAATACATTTTTTTCCCCTCTAAACAAGCAAAACCCCCTAATTGTAAAGGATTGCTGCTTTCAGATAGCACTGGTATGATTTAATTTACTACTTGCTGTCATTATCTGAGTCACTCCTAGGGAGGAAAATACAGAGAGAACTTCTGTTAGAGATGCTGCAGGAAGACTGAGATATTTCTCTCTTGCACTATGCTAGTGATACCTTGCAGGGTTTGTTTCTGTTATGTTAAGAACACATAAGCCTTTCTGATTTAAGGTATATGAACAGTCCTATGGTTATTAGTCCTTCTGCTAATTGTTTTATTTATTTATTTATTAAATCTGTTGCTACTCTGAAGTGTGAACCAGTTTTGGAAATATTCTGAACCTGCTTGATTAAATGGTCTTTCCTCCACAAAGTCCTTTGATTAGCTGGAATATAATATTACAAAGCTATTCCCACTCTACCGTAAGAAATGGTCAGGATTGCATCATCCGCGAACAGTTTGGCCATGTAGCCCCGTGTGGGATGGAAATTCACACTTATTAAGGAGGTTCCCATTAAGTATCTTACAAATACTCAGTGCTGCTCACAGAGACACTTTGCCTATGCTGGGAGAGCAGTCCTCCAGCAGCTGCACTCCAGTTCCTTTCAACACACTTGTGCCTCAGCTCTGCCCGAGGCGAGTGGATGATGCTCCACAGCTTGACAAGGCCCTGTCCCAGAGGGATGGAGTTGGGTGAGTGATCTGACAGAAGTTCTAGTTCACAAAATGGGCTGGAATTATAAATTCTGGTAGTGGGAGTGTGAAATACAGAATTCTTGTTTCTGTGGAGCAAGAGGAGGCCACCTTGTTGAGCAAGCACCTGTCCCTTCAGAGCTGGCTTCAAAAGGAGCAATGCATCTTAATGTTTTTCATTTTTTACTTTTTTTTTTTTTGCTCTGTGCTCAAAGTATTTTAAAGTTGCATGTGGTGAAAAAAGACACCCTACAAAAAAATACAATTAAAACATTAATTATTAGTGCTGAGAGTATTTTGAGTCATTTTTGTATTCAATCGACTGTAATTAAGTACTCAGTGAACACAAAATTAGGTCATATATTATGTAAATAGGATGAGACATCCACTAGCTCCAGCAGCAAATGCTTTGGAGTCCTTAAGGGTGCAATTCATGGTTGGGCTCGTGGAGCCTAATCAGTTCAGTCTGACCCTGATTTCCTTCTCTGTCACATGCCCACCTGGATGCAGAGTAAATCTTGATGGCCCGTGGTGACCAAGGTCATCTGTTGCCTCCAGCCATGTCCTTTGGAGCCTCCACCTTGCCTGATGTTCTCCACTAGTTTGAGATGAGCTCTTTGTGGGGGAAGACTTTCTTTTCACCCCCAGTTGGATGTCTCTTCTCTGCTGTGGTCCAGCCATGTGACTTGAGTGCATCCTTTAGACATGGGCAGGATGGATTTAGGTATATGAATGAAAAAAAACAATAGATGCTTAACCGTTGTGCTGAGTGAGGCTCAGAGCACTCAGCCCTGCCCAGGATCGTGCCCTCAATTCTCTTAACATGACACTTGATAACTTCAGTTTTAGCTTTCATAATTACAAATGCCAAACCTGATTTTGCTCCCTTTGAGGACAGTGGGAGCAGTAACAGATCCTTTATTATTAGTCAGAGTAATTATGCAGCTCTTAAAGAAAGGGGGGAAAAAAAATATAAAATCAAGCTGTTGGATTCTGCTTTCTTGTGACAGGGCCTTGCCTGCTGGGGGTGTGTGCTGTATGGAGCTGCATTTCATGACAGTCTGAAGTCACCTCATCCTCATGTCCTCCACTTATTGCAGTTTTTATTCCTGTCTCCACAAGTGGTTCTTCAGGAGCACCACCAACCTCCCCCGTTCCTTTCTGCCCAGCTCTCCAAGTTCTCACTCTTAAATCCAGACATGAGCTTCTGCATGTATGAGGCACGTGGAGAAGAACAAGAGCATGTTAGAAGATGCTGGTGCCTGAGCGGAGAAGCAGGAAGGCAAAATGGCAGGGAGCTCTCTTCCTAATCTTCCTGGTCCTCCACCACCCTTTTGTTTCCCATTCTACCCTGTTTTGTTTCCTAGTGAAAGAGGCTGAAATTCAGAGCTGACTGGAGGATGGTGCATCAATTATTCTCTTTGAGTACTTCAGGTGTTAGTTTTCTGGAGTGTGTGCTGCTTGTATTCTTCAGGTGATAAAATAAATAGATTTTAGTCCATTACTTAGAGTTTTTAAGAGATATAATGTCTTTTCTAGCCTCCCTCCTCCATCTGAGCCTACCCCACCCCAACAAAAGCACCTTTATTTTATAGAATTTCTTTCCTTGGCCCACAAACTACTCCCTGTAGATCCCTGACAGAAGCAAGGCAGGTTTAAATCCGGAAGAAGAGATCAGCAATGGTAATCCCTGGGGGAGGTGTGGTGTGAACTGCTGCCCACGAACCCTGGCATGGTGGATCAGAATTAGTCTGTGAAAGGGAAATAATAGAATCATTAGGATTGGAAAAGACCTCTAAGGTCGTCAAGCCCAACTGTCAACCCAGAACCACTTTGAGCATATTACTGTAAAAGAGATGGTGTGTGATTTTTATGCCTGGGTAGTTCTTTTCCTAGCTCACCATGGGAGCTGCTGGGTAGGATCCTGGGAATGGGATGCTAGTTGCTTTTTGCTCTCGATAACAGAAACCGCTGGGGAAAACTGAGGCAGGCAGACTGAACACGCTGAGGACCAGATATTTCACTTTCAAACTACCTTCTAGCTGGGTGGGTCAGGCTTGACTGCTTTCAGCTTTGTACCGTCAGGAGGCATGGATTTGGCTTATCAAGCAGTGCTGGGCTTGCTAAGTGGTTGGCAGACATTATAGAAAAGCGAGATGCTATTCATGCTGCAGTGGATAAGGAGTTGGAAAGCATTGGTTTAAGATTGCAAGAGGCTGAGAGGAAAATTGAAGTCGTGGAGATAACGATCATTGGACCTAATGCTGCTCTTGCTGAGAATGCCAAAGACCAGGTTGTAAGGCATGCAGAAGTCCAGTTGATGATCTGGAAAATAAGTGCAGATTGAGTATTATCATCTTGGTGGGAGAATCTTGTGAATATATTGACAGAGAAGCAGAGAGACTCATGTGCTTGTTGCAGGATGCTGGTTGAGCTGCATAAACACTAGGTGAAATTTTTAAAGAAGTGCTTTAGTCTGCTGTAAGGGCATCGTGTCAGTGAAATGCCAAGCTACTAAGCTGTGAGTTCCCAGGACAATAAATTAAGGAATATTTTTAAGTGACATAGTGACTTGAAACCAGTCCATATGCTGCAACTCCAGCAACAAGAACAAAATTTTTAAAATCTATTTTTTTCACAAAGCGTTGAGGGATCATTTAGTCTAAAATCTCAGGAAGTAATTTTAATGCTCTGTGACTTCTGTGTGTCATTCACATTGAGCTTTTTCTCATATATCCTAAAAAAAAGTTTTAAATTGGTCTCACTAAAAATCATCTCGACTGCTCTGCCTTCTTATTGCCAACAGGTTATCATTTAATAAAACACTTTCTATTTATATACAAATTGGCAGAGAGAAAAATCTGGACTGTAGCTGGTGCCATAGGCCTACATCTTCTCTTTCTTTAAAGAGAGAGGAGAATGAGATTTTAGGTTAAACTGTTTTTACCCAACCGCATTATGCGCCAGTAGATAGTGAATAGATAACATCATCTCAGTTGTACTCACAATCAGATTTTATCCTCCAGCAACTGAGATTCTGTGTGCAGCTGCTGACAAGACCTTTTCTGACTGACAAAGGCCTCTGTGGACAGAGACAATTTTCCCTGACAAGAGCAGGTCTGTCAGCACATTTTTGGATGGTCCACCTTTGCAGTTGTTCCTTCATGCAGGTCTACGAACTTCCTCTAAGCCATTAAACATCTTCTGTTAGTTTAAAAAAAATACTATATATATAATAGAATATTACAATTGCCATTCTGACCTTTTCCTTCTCATTTCTACATTTGACTTCACCTGCTCTCTCCAAGACAGTGATGTGTCTCACTGCCCTGGGTCTGGTCAGTCACGTGGGGAGGGCAGGCATGATGAGAATTTGGAAACCAAGGCTTATATTCTAGCCAAAGGAGAATTTAATGTAATGCAAGGTCTGTACATTTAAAAGACTTAAACCTTTTCTGATCCAAACTATTCTTATGTTTTACTTTTCCCTGAAATCCTCATAAAGTGGATGGAGTTAATTGCTTATGGGGGCCTGGTCCCTGGGACACCTCAGTACAGAACCCAAGCCCAGTCAAGGGTGTCAGATCTGTGGTGGAGTAATGCTTCTCAGTTTACTCCAGGGTGGAAAGCAGTCAGAAATGTCTCTGCACTTTATTAATTACTATTATAAATTAATCAATAATATATGGATTGTTGTCATGCTGTGGTGTGTTAGGCACTGCACAAGCGTGCAGTGAAAGGGGTGAATGGGCTGCTGGACCAGCTCCTCTCCTGGCCAGGAAGATGCTTTGGGTCTCAGAAGTGTCCATGGCATTATTCATGAGCTGGTTGGTGGGATCCTTGGTGCTTTTTGCCATGCAGGGAACCAAACTGCCTGGCAGAACAGCCAGGAGATGGGGAGGAACGGAGGAGGAAAAGGAAACAGGGCAATTAACTCTTCTCAAAAAAGGACAAAATGTTTGTTATGCTAAAAATACGCAGCCACATTGCTGATACTACATTTCACAGCAGTGGCACAGAGCTATTTCAAGCTGATGAATGGGAGGGGAGGAATGATACAGATCTGCTTGGAGAAAGAGGGTGGCCAAAAGCTTGGTGAGGGACCATGGAGAATGGTGGCCATGGTGTGAGCATTTGTGAGGTGGGGTCCAGCAGGCAGCATTCTGGGACTGTCACCCTTGGGAAGGCAATCCCATCTGCTTGGGGGGGATTCCAGCAGCAGTAGTCGCCCCAACTACTTTGAGGTAGTTTTGAGGGGCTGAGTAGATGTCATTTTGCTGGGGAAATGAGGAGAAAGTACAAGGACATGTGGTGCAGGGAGGTGCACTCCATCCTGTGTCTGTGGGGTGCTGTGAACTCCTTGGCAGGCACCTGCCAGGAGCCCTTCAATCCCAAATGGAGGCCTTGGAGCTTGCGAGGGCTGAGCTGGAGGCTCCTGGCTGGCCTCAGAGTATTTACTGGTTTTGAGCAGCTGTTTGCAGGACTGGAGGGGTGGTGGGGGGAACATACCATGTGGCTACTCACCTCCTGGCCTGTGCTTTATTGACTGCTTCAAAAGCTTCACTCACCAGCAAAGCTTCCTATCCTCCAACTGCATGTGGCTTGGTTTAACTCCTCTGCTTGTCTGTGCTGTACCAGTAAGAGTAGGAATACATTTCTGTGTGCTGCTTAAAATGTAGAAGATCTTTTTGATTACCTGTGAGATTGCCCAGGAAATCTCTGTGCTTTGTTGCATTGCACATGCTCCTCATACATTTACAAGCAAACCACACACTGGGACAAAACTAGGTCACACTGGTAAACTCCTTACTGGACAGATGTTTAATTTTCCTAATTCACCCCCTATATGAAGCAACACAATTGTGATTTTGGGGGTAGCTGTATCTTGCTGACCATAGCTAATTTTGATTGTGAGTCCATCAGAAGATTGAATTTGGGAGGCACAAAATGAGAGTTTTTTGTACTTGGGAGAAAGCAGGGTATTTTGTCTTTGACTCTCAGTGGGAGGTCACAGCCTTTTGTGCTGGCAGCTCTGAAACCAGCACAAACTGGGGTGATTAGCTCCCTTTTCTAATGAGTACACAAAGCTGATTGTGAATGAGCCAGTGGGTTCATTGTGCAACCTTGGCCTGTGTTTAATCCTTTATGTGAGACCCCCTTTTACACAGGGACAGCAATTGGAATCCAATTTACACTGGGCCTGGCATTAAATCTCCTTAGGCTGGCCATACTACTAATCAATGAAATGAAAATTCAGTTGCTTTTAGGAGTCTCTTCCCTTCAGTTCTGCCACTCATTTTCTGTTCCTTTCTGTGCATTTTAAGAGAGATGAAGCCCTTAAGTGGGAAACACTTTGTCTTCCTAATACCAGAATAAACAATGTCTCGCTTCTTGGCAAAACACATCCTAAGTGCTGTGTAACAAGCAGGAGAGATCTTAGAAGTCCATCAAGAGATGTTATGGTAATTTTGCAAGAACGACCACCTTGCTTTTAGTGAGAATTATCTAAATATGAAGATAAAAGGAAGAAGAAAGAGAGCTTGCCGTGGAGAGAGACACATGAAAGGATTTCAGAGAGGCTTTCTGTGCTGCACAGAAATACCAGCGGTTGAGTTTTCTGCCGAGCCCCTTAACAGCAAGAAGAGTTTCTTCCTGTCTGATTTGCACTTTAGCAAGCAGGGCTTGTTAAATCAGGCTTGGGGGGCCATCAGAGATCAGTGAATGACAAAGAGGAGACTTCATGTGCATCACTTGTTTTCTTCTCAAGGGATGTTTTGAGTGCTCATTAATCAGCCCCTCCCAGCAACCTTGGAACTATGAACTTAGAGTTGAAGAAACTTTGTCCTTTTGAAATTGTGGAACTGAGAACACAGATAATTTTTTAGGAGCATCAGTGTTCGGGCACCTGCGTGAGGAGGGATGATTTCAGAAGCTCTGAATGCCCATCCTCTGGAAACCAAGCAGCTGAAATGTCTCACCTGGGGGAGTCATAAATGGGAATGCAACAAATCGGGCTCACTCTGGATATTTTGGCTGGCTGTGGCTTTTGAAAGCCACTGTACTGTGTGCCTCCGAACCGTTCAGGTCAGGAGTTGCTCAGTTCTCATCCCCATCTGTCTATTCCTCTTGCTGCCTGCAACCACTTGAAATATTCATTCTGCCTTTTATTCATCAGTGCTGTTTAATACCCCCAACATAATAGTGATCTGGAAGGTTTGTATTCTGTTACAGTAATTGTTTTAGGAGTATCTAGAAAGCTGACACTGGGCTGGAAATTAGTGAGTATATATTCCCTTTGTATCCAGTAGGCCAGGTGTGTTTATTTAAAAAATAATGAAGTAGCCTCCTCAAAATCAGGTGATACTTTCTACATGATTAATTTGAGTTTGCTTTTTATTTCTTACCTAGTTTCTGAGCTGTTGGGGTGCACATTGTGGTTGCTTTTAGCTATGTTTTATTTGTAGCTGTAAGAGTTGAAAGTCTATCTTGGGAGGAGGGTGGGGAAGGCATTTTTAAATACAGCCCAAGTTTCTGAGCAGAAGCATTAAGATGAACACTACAAGACTTATGCTAAAAATCACAGGAACCACTGTTGCTGCTAAACTGAACAAGAGTTTAGCTGTTGTCTGTACTTGTGCAGTGTTGTGCCTTGGTTTCACTGGGAAAACACAGCCCTGCAGAACCATGCAGGGGATCTTGCATTTTAAGGGACTTCTGTCTTGAGGAGCCTGAAGCTCAAGCTAGGATGACTTCAGGGTCTCCCAGGACTGTTTGAGGGATGTCAGGTCAGATGGCATAGAGCTCATTTAGTTTGGAAAAGAACCTTAAGATCTTGGAGTCCAAGTGTAAACCCAGTACTGCCAAATTCACCACTAAACCGTGACCCTGAGCAGCACATCTAGAGCACTGCTGGGAAGACACATTGGGAAGTGGAGAAATGCTGAATTTAAACTATTTTTTTAAGCTGGCAATTTCAAGTGATGGTGCCTGTGAGGATGCAGAAGCCTTTCCTAGCTGGCAACCGAATGTACCGCAGAGGAGACTGCACTTCTCCACTGAAAACTGCACTTTGGGGGTGTGGAGCTTCAGGGTTCCCAGCTGATGGATTGTGTTGGTATGTCTCCCTCCCACCTTAATTTGGTTATGTGTTGGTGACCTTTCCTCTCTGATCCAAGCCTGTGTGCTGTCCAGATTGAGTTATTGCAGGGTTTTCTCTACCAGGCCAAGCTAAAAGGCCAGTGAGAAGTTAGAGCTGGTACAAAATGTACCTGCCTGCCTGTTTGATGGCCAGAGCTGCAGGGAGTGTTTGACTCCATCTTCAGCAGTTCACACTTGTTTCCACATACAAATTAAGAAAAAAAAAAAAAAAAAAAAAAATCCAAACCAACCCCTGCAATTATTACATTAAGCTGCTGCTCTCATTTCAGCGATGCCAGTTATCCTTCCACAAGCCACAGAGGAAGATGGGGTTTAGCTGTAATGATTGCAGGGCAGTTGTTGTATACTTAATAGCCACAAGCTGTAAATCACTGGGCTTCAAGGGGTGAAGTCTGCACTTGGCAGTCAATTCAGTTGGGAAAAGTCTGGTTGACCTTTTAGGCAAAGTTGATCTGCTCACCTTTAACATGAGAGCGTTTTTATTTTTTATTTCTTATAAATACAGCAGTCTGAATTAAGGACAAATGCCCTAAACTGTGCAACTAAGCCTGCTTAATAAGCATAACATTTTGGGGTGTTTGATTTTGTGCCCTCTTTTTCTGTGAGCAAGCTGAGCTCGAGCACTTTGTAGGGAGCGTTATTTTGTGGCGAGAGGACATTGATCTTACTTGGCAGAAAACAAATGTATGTTTGTGCAGTGATGCCTGTTCAAGTACTTTGTGTATCTGCAGATGCTTTGCCCTAAATCAGATCTTGTCTGACTGATACATTTTAAGCAGGATGATTCTGACTCCTTCACAACTTCCTAGTGTAAATGTGTTAATGTTTTGCCCAGCACGTTATTTCTAACAGTCTGAACTTTCTTTGTGTTTTCACAGTTTGGGTTTATGATTAACATGAGACTTTCATAGTTATTTAATTCTTCATCATTTTTGCTGCCTCCTAGCCTCATGACTGCCCCAAGATTGTAAAGAAGATGACAAGCACTCAGCCTCCTTGGCTTTATTTCCTAAAGATTTTCCTTGCCCTCCCCCAACCTCCAAGCCCCCAAATCTGAGCCCTGGGGGAGAATCGGAAGTTGCTTCCTCAGACCTGTCAACTCTTGTGCTTTCAGGGTGAGCCTAATGATGTTGAGCCCTAATATGATTCTTTCACACTTGTCTACTTCGATCTCACACCACAAGACAAGTAGTGGCTGTGTGGAAGGAGGGATGAAAGTCCTCCCATGGTGGAAATCTGCAAAATGTATGCACTGGGTGTGAAGGAGATTTGGGATCAGATGCAAATCCTGTGTGTAGCGTAGCTGGTTGGCTGGGTTTTTTTTTTACCCTTGCAGTTTATATTATTTTTGTCTTGCTGCATAGGAAATCAAATCAGGTTTTGGAGGGAGATGGGGAGGGTTAAGAGTGAAGAATTATGCTGAGTGTTTCCCATCTCCCTGATGTTATGTAGGTGGGAGTAAATAGCAGGACTTGATATGGAGCAGAGGGAATTAGTGCTGAAATGGAGTACAGAGGTGCCTGCAAGCCTGGTGTTTCAGAGATTGACCTTCTCTGCCTTTTTTTAACCAATTATGAGAAGACCACTTATCTATCCTAAGGACATTTTGTGCCTGGAGGCTCCATATCAAAATATGGGGATTGCCTTCACAGACTAATATAGTCCACAGCATGCAGCTCACCATGTCCCCTGCACTGTTTCTCATGAAGATGGGTAAGAAGAGCTACCAGGGTAAATTTTGGGAGCAACTGGTGTGCAGCATTACTGGACTGCCCAGACTCAGTAGCATGAAGTCATCCCTTTGTTCTCTGTGTTTGCTTTGCAGCTTAATCTGTGAGCAGTCTCCTCTACTTCTGTTTTCTGGTGAGTCAGAGAGGAGCAGAGGAACAGGCTAAACACAGATGGAAATGAATGCTTGGAAAATCATGTGTAGGGGCTACAAACGTGCAGAGTCACATGGGGACAGGACTTGCTTCCCCCTTTGCTCTTAGATTGATTTGCACACTGGTGAAATGGAGATCAGATTTCCTTGTGTGTGTAAACAGTGTGGCTGCGTCTTTTTTGTTATCCAGCATATTTTTATATATATATGTATTTTTAAATTTACATGCTGATTTTGTACAAGGCTCTGCTTTTGGTGAACCAGAAGAGTATCTGAAGCCACATAAGTGGGTGCTCAGCATCTGTTTCCCTACCAGAGTCACTGTAGGTATGTCAGACACAGTGATGGAGATCCCTTCTGTCAGTCCCCTCTCCAGAGGAGCAGCTGCTGAAAGAAATGGGCAGAAAGAAACAGGATGGGAAGACAGAAAAAAGAGGTGGTGTATTGCACATCTCATTTCAGGTTTTAATGCTTTATCCTTGCTTTCTAGTTCTGAATAGATTTAGAGTTTTTAAACTTATAACTCATTTGTAATGGGATCTCCTATCAAAAACCTGCATCCTGGAGGCTCTGTTGGATTTGAACCTTTCTGTGTACATCTGCAGCTGCAGCACACCAGGCACTCTGGCTTTTCTTTTTTTGAGACTATTTTGCCAACCAAAGGCTGATGTCAGGCCTCTGGGTAGTTAAAAAGCAAATTCAAGCAGTCCATTGTGGGGAACCTGAGAAAGTGCTGTTGCCAGCCAGGTTCTCAGGGAATGCTGGCCCTTGCCCAGCAGTCAGATGGGTGATTTACCATTTGCTTTTCCTCATTGCTGTGCAGCAGGCCTGAACTGTTGTGTGGAATTTTTTTATTATTATTTTTTTAAAAACCTCTTCTATTAGATTTGTGAGCTTTCTCTGTGGTTTGTCAAATGACTAGCCTTAAAAATTACATTCTTTGGCTGTAGGTCTAAAGGTTGTGATAGCGAATCAGGATTCCAGCATTGGAAATTGGGCTTGGTAAGAAGCAGACGCATAAATCAAGGCTGGGCTGATTAAATGTGCTCTTTTGGGATGCTCTGCGGTGGGGCTGACAGTGATCAGCTTCTTGGCTGAAGTTCCTGAGGGTCAGGATGCATCAGCAGTGAAGGAGCAAAGCATGTACTCAGGAATGGTGCTAAAGTGCTGTCTGTCATCTCTGGGGTACAGTGGTGTGATGAAGGCCATGGGCACTCCAGGGTGGGTTCTACCAGTGACCCTGCTGACCCTCCTGGCCAGGTGACCACTCTCCTGGCTGAAATCAGGACCAGCACGTCCTCACTTCAGATGCTTTTTGGTTCAATACTGGCTTCTTGAGATATTTTACAGCTGTTCTGCAGATCCAAATGTGTGTGGTTCCTGCCACCCAGCTGCCATCTGGGTGGGACTTTGAGCAACCTGATCAAGTGGGAGGCATCCCTGCCCAAGCAGGGGGGTTAGAACTAGGTGATCTTTAAAGTCCCTTCCAACTCAAATCATTCCATGACTATGATTCTATAATGGTGGAACATGTGATGATGTGAAGCCTGGTCATTTCTTGTCTGTGGTAGGAGAAGCCTGGTGGGCTGGCTGGCTGCAGGTGTGTGTGTGGTCTGGATGTGACATGGATCAACACCCTCCAGGGTGACCTGGTGTGGCTGTGACCTGCTGTCCAGGGTGGCATCTGCTCTCCTCTATCTGTGTCTCTCCCCAGGGCTGCTCAGCACTACAGGCCTTGCTGCAGCAGACACCTCACCTGCAGCTTGGCTAAGCACAAGATTCACTAGTACTTTTGAGACAAAATATGTATCAGTCACTCTCTTTTGTCTGTGTTTTCCTCATTTCTTTGAGCACTCACTCTTTAGGCATGGAAAAGTGCGAGTGCTCTCCATTCCAAATCACTCTTTCCAGTTGGACAATGAGAACCAAATGAATTGCTGCTTCCTCTTGTAGCTGAGGGACCTCCTTAAGGGAAACATCAGGCATGTCTTTATGAAAACAGAGCAGAAGCAGCAAAACACGTTTAAAAATGTTTGCTATAATGTCCTGTTGGGAAGAATTTCTCAAAGCTTCATGGAGGGCAGCTCTCCCCAGCCAGGGCTGTGTTACTCCAGGCACCCAAGAGGCATTTGGAGATGTTTGTCAGTCCCAGTCCCCCTGTGTGTTAAAATAATTTTGTGTTAGCACATCCCTATACGGGTGGCTGTGCTTTTAATGCAGATGCATTATGCCAAACATAAAACCTAGATACATCCCCTAGGGATGTTTTCTTTTTTGACTGCTCCAAAATCCTGTTCAAGTTAGTCATCCAACATCTGCTTGCTTTTCGTTCCTATCAGTATTCATTCAGAGGTAAACTTCCAGGGATAACCTTTGCCAGAATTTGCCTAAATACTCAGTAAGGCACCAGGAGCACAGGAGAGTGCTTGTATGTGTTTAGTCCAACATGATGGCAGCAGAATGCAGCTGCCACCTGCAGACTGGCATTTGTGGGGGGACCCTGACATTTGGGTCATGCCTAAAAGGTTCTCAGTGAACCCTGAAAAATAGGTTCACTGCTTATTTTTTAGTATTTTATTTTTCTCTCAATCCTTCAGGTGCAATAGCTGGATTTTTTGGATGGCACTCTGGAGGAAGGGAAGGTGGACAAGGAAGGGGAGGTAGAAGTGGCTGGTGCAGATGTTTTGATGCCACCCTAATGCTGGAGCATCTTTCATCAGGTTCAGCACAGCAGCCATGAGAAAGCAGCTGGCTCTGTTGTGGTGATCATAATTTTTACTCTTCTTTCTGCACCTTCACTCTTTCGGGTATCTTTTTCGAGAATTCAGCTGCAGACTTCCTTGCTTCAGTAAAAGGGTTGTCCCTGGTTGCCCTGGTTAGTCACTATAAACGAGCTGTTGCATTTGTTGCTAACCCGAAGCTAATCTCCCGTTTCCTTTAATAATACTAAAGTCACCAAAAAATAAATGCTCTACTGGTATAAATGCACTTCAATCCTGCTCTGCTTTTTTGAAGATTGATTTGTAGCATTTCATTTCCCTCCCAGTGCAGCCCCACCCTGGGATTGGAAAGGACAGGGTTTTATTGTTGTAAATTTGGTGAGTTTTTGTGTTGAAGAATGAGGAGATGCAGCAGGCTGTCTGGAAGGTCACCCATGGGCTCCTACTTTAGGTGGTCCATTGTTTCCAACAAGTGTGCATTAAGTGATGGTCGACATCAATTTATTTTTTTTTTTTTAAAGGGACAGATATCTCCAAATAGTGGAAACATATGGAGTAAAATTTTAAAAAGCCTTGATTTTGCGTTGTTTGTCAATATGTTGGTGGTTTGGTTTTTTTTTAATTTTACTTTTCTTTTTACCAGATGCCCAGTAGCCCTTGGTCTGACTTTTACTAGAGGATGTGTTGCCCTGTGTTTCAGTGGTACCTTTGTTGAAATTAATTCTTATTATGTGTCCTTTGTTCTTGGTCACCGCTCTGTGATTTTGATATTTTGCTTTATTTTTCCACTGCAAATTAAACATAAGACGTTGTGGTGGTTTGCAATCTCAAGGGATTAATTCTGCAATTTCCAGCCTGATGTTCTTTTGTCCTGGAATGAAAATGGTCATCTTAGGTAATGGCTATTTTTATACAACCATTTGTTCACTGAGAACTGGGTTGAGACCTCCAGTAGTGTTATCACTGACTGCTGAACAGCCATCCTGCAATTCAGATCACTTCTGGACTTGGCTGTGCTGTTGTCAGAGATAGAAAAGCTGGTTAAAAAAATGACTTTGTGTGGTCTCACGATTCCCTTTTAATTCTGCCTCTTTTTTATTCAGTGTGACTCAAGAAATACTGATACACAAGCAAGAAACTGTACATTTGTTGATACTTTCTTCTTTGTTGTGAGAAGAAGAATGTAAATATTGCAGCAGTATCTTGTGGTGAGCTGGAGTGACCATGGTGCTTGGACGCATACAAATGTGTTAGTCTTTGCAGATGAGGAGAGAAGCTGGATGATGTCCTTCCAGCAGCACGTTTTTTCTTGGCATCAGGGGTTCAGATGCAGCTCTGGGAAGTGATGCTTGGATTGCACAGGGTTTCCTGCCCATCCCAAGTCTTCCTCAGCCATTATTGTGCCCTAAAAGCCCTTTGAAGAATTGGAACCATTTCTGTTTACATCCCAACCCAGGGGTATTGCCTTTACCTTAGAGTAAAGGAAACTGAGGCAAAGATAAGGGGGTGTCAGATGCTCATTTAGAGTCCTGATGGTTAATTGTGCAATCAATGCAGTGGACCAAGCTCCTCTAAATTAGACTATTAAAAAGCTAATTGTGAAAATGCTGCAGCAAACCAAGGTCAAAATGTAAAATACTGTAAACTATCCATGAGGGGTTTTTTTAATCCACATACAGTGGAGCTGCATAGTTATTTCTCGTTAATTATTTTACTTCATTAATACTATTAAATAAATGCTACTGTAACTTTTTCAAGGCCTCTTTTTTAATAATCCCAGCCAAATGGCTTGGACATTGCCTTGGTGCTGACTTGGCTCATGGATCACTGTGCTCTGAAGTTTGTATTAATCAGTGCTCGGCAGTCAGTGCATTGTTGCTTCATTAACCTACTTGTTTTTAAGTATCTGTAAATCACAAAGAGGAGAAGTCACGCTGCTAGCTGAGACAGCAGCCCTGTTTGTAGCATCTTTCCTCTCTGAATCACGTTTCTGGTTAGTGCTTAGAGGTTTGGGGTATTTTTTTCTGCTTTTCCTACCTGTGAAATTTGTGGTGTAGCCTAGAAAGACGTTTCACATGTGTATATCCAGAATTGCAAGAGCTGTTGCTTTTAACATCCAGGCTCCCTGAGGATGTTTGATTCTGGAATACATCTATTCTCCAAGTGTTATTTCAGTGCTCACAATGTCACAGCTAAGGTCTTGTTGTTCAGTAGGTAGATTTTATTTGTCAATGAGCTGTATCTTCCTAGAGAGGTGGGGAATTGCAATAAAAAGGATGTATTTTATTTTTTAAGTGAATCATTGCAGGAGTCATAAAAGAATACTAATAAATGTTACTAAGAGATTACTGCAGAGCCTATAGGAGAGTAGCAGGTTGGTGTCAGGTTGTACAATCTAACAGCAATTATGTATTAAAATTTTTATGCATAATATATTTATTAATATTTCTTTATCTTCTTGCTGTTGATACTGAGGTTTGTACATTGATAACTGCAAATCCTTGAGCTCCTGTAGAATGGAGTCGATAGTCATCATTTTTGTCTTTGTTTTTAATGTGTCCTTCTTTTCTGTGGCGGCACCCGAACATCTCTTTGGACCATTAGCATGAAGAAGGCATGGGGAGTCACTGGTGCCACATGCACAGACCCATGTTGCACACCCAGCTTTTCAGTAACTCATGAACTGCTTCTGGTTTCCCATTATTTCTTGGAATTGCAATGTCAAGATAACAGGAAGAAGTAGATGCTTTCTGTTCCAAGGCCTCTATCAAGTGTTCTGCTGGTGTTTGGCTTTTGTTGTTGTTGTCAGTGTATGTGCTGTTGAAAACCATGGTTTAAACTTTGGCAACTCAGATTTAGGGCATAAGGCACCTCCGTGCAATCGAACCCATGACTCATGTTGGTAATTTGTAGTTGCAGGCACTGAGTGTGCAACTTGCTTTCCTTTGAAACATGGTCTATTATGCAGCAGAAGCTGACAAGTACATTTTTCGAACATTTCTCTAACTACATATAAGCATCAGTTCTGAATTTTGGAGAGTTTTCTAATGGAATGATATTCTCTAGGAGAATCAAATAACGTATTAAGAAAATTTTTTAAACATAACAAAGAATAATTGAATTTCAATAGTATCTGATTGCCTTTGGTGTCAGTTTAAAGAATCAATTTTTCTTACAGATTTCAATTGCAGTTGCATTTCTATATTTGTATTTTTGTGCCTTGTGGGAAGTGCCACACAGGCTATTGGCACTGCAGTGCCTGACTTCTGGATGAAGGGCTTCTAAGGATGCAAATTGCATAGGGATGGTTTCGCTGAGTTGCCTGCCAAGTACAGTCATCATTTGTGTTGCTGTTTCCCAGCCTGTCCTACCTGTTGAGAAATCGAACGCAACCTGTGAACATACACGTTGGGTTTAAAAATAACCTTCCTGAAACTTCTAAAGCATGTTAAAATGCATCTAGATTAATATTTAGACTAAATTTATTAGATGGGTACGATTTTTCTAGCATGAAATTTTAAAAATTAATGTATCAGTCTCTTGCCTCATGCTGCCACAAGAGACAAAAGGGAGTCTGTCTCTCCTGTTTAGTTTTACACAAATATTTTTTCGTTGGTGTGAATAAATGCTCGTCTGACAGCCTCGCCATTTCTAGCCGTTCTGCAATGCTGAACACAAAATATGAGCCTTTCTATTTAGAAACAGTCCTGAAAAGCCTCTGTGCTCATCAGCAGCTGTTGTAACCCATTTGTAGAGCTGGGCAAATGGATGCACCCAAAGCTTTTACTTTGGTCTGGTTGCCCAGCTCTGGCAGTGCCAGTGTCCTTCTTGGACTAGGAGAGGAGCCCAAGCACTGGATGAAAGTCCAGAAAATGGACCTGGCTTCCTAGAGGTTTATACCCCATCCTGAGCATAAACTAAACTGTGCTCTGGAGACAGGCTGAGAGAGTTGGGGCTGTTCAGCCTGGAGAAGAGAAGGCTCCAAGGAGACCTTGGAGCACCTTCTAGTGCCTGAAGGGGCTCCAGAAAAGCTGGGGAGGGACATTTTACAAGGGAGTGGAGTAATAGGACAAGGGATAGTGGTTTCAAACTGTATTTAGGTGAGACATCAGGAAGAAATTCTTTGCTGTGGGGGTGGTGAGGCACCAGCCCAAGTTGCTCAGGGAAGTGGTGTCTGCCCCATCCCTGGGGTATTCAAAGACAGGTTGGATGGGGCTTGGAGCAAGGTGTTCTATTGAGAGGTGTCCCTGCCCATGCAGGGGGTTGGATCTAGATGATCTGTAAGGTCCCTTCCAACCCAAACCAGTCTGGGATTCTGTTGCTTCTTCCCTGCCAGTGTTATGCCTGGTTGGCTGCATTAGTGCAGAGATGCTAATACACAGCACTGGACACAATGGGAAACCAAGCCCTGGTTTGTGTCCTCCTCTGCTCAGATGTTCTCCTTGTCCCATTATTACCTCCTCCAATGAGGTCCATCCTGGAAAACCCAGGCACATGCAGCTTCCCCACCTCTGAGCTGCTTCACTTCAGCTTTTGAAGGGACAGAGGGGCCCCAGTGCAGGAGTCTGCTCTGGAGACCAGCACCCTAAACTCTGAGGAACTGGGGAAAAAACGTGAATGCTTGGGCTGTTTCTGATGGGTGGAGATGCAGTTGGCTCCTCTGCTCTGCTGCACCAGCCTGTCAGAGGCCAAGCTAAACCCCTGTGAGGGGCTGCAAGGCACAGTTGGGTAGATCTGCTTTCTGAAGGCCCACAGGCTTTTTGGTTGTGAAGGGAACAGCTCATCCTTAGCTGGTTTGGTCACACACGTTGTATGTCACATCCGACCGAGTGAAGCCCAAGGTAAGAAGTGAAGACACACGGTGTGAAGTGCGCTTTGTTCAAGCGAAACACCAAGGAGGCTCCCTGGAATCTAATGCAAACATCTAATAGCTCCTATTTTATCCTCTACTCGTGAAATGTACTAAGCTTAAGTGGAAGCAGCTGCCTCCTGCACAGAGAAAGGGGGGCAGACCCCCCTCTCCCCCCCCCCAGCCCCTGCCTTCAATTAGCTGCTGTTTTGCCTCGGAGTGCTGCATTATGACCACTCCTACTGTCAGAGACATTAGTAAACATGCAGTAGAGTAATGACTTTGTAAATAGAGAGCGGGGCTAACGAGTGTCCTCAGCTCAGGAATGCAGTGGGTATATATGAAACCAGGTGTATGGGGGAAGGAGGAAAAAACAAGAAAAGAAAAAAGAAAAAAAAACCCCAGCATCTCCAGGCTGGATTTTATAATTAGGGCACATGGTGTAACTCTTTTGTTTTGCAGAAGCCAGCTTTATTAATTGATGTAGAAGGTTGCTGTGTGCTATTCATTGTTTGATTAAAATGCCTGTATAAATAATTAGGCCTCTTCTGTTTGTTTTATTTTTGCACCCAATTTACATTTTCCTACGGAACAGAAATGAATTAGCAAATGCATTTATTTTTCCAATTTATTTATTTTTTTTTAACCCGTAGCTGTTCTCCCCTGGCCACCAGCTGCTGCAGTAGTGATGTGACCTTTGTGCTGTGCTATTTCAGACCTCAGTAACTCTGTTCTCTTTGGAGAAGCCCTGATCCTCCTCCCTCCTTTGTGTGGGGCTGCGGGTGGGCTTGGAATCCCTCTGGAAAACAAAAATCAAGGCGTACACTCAAGTCACTCCTGGAAACATCAGGTCAGCTCTGTATCTGGTGGTATTTTGCTGAAGAGAGGAGGTTTCAGGCAGACATGAATTTGTACCTGTCTGCTTTCAGGGCTGTAAAAATGAGTGAAAATGTTGCTGGTTTGTGCAGCAGCTGGAAAAAACACTGCATGTCTGGAACTGGGGCTGGGGAGGGCCCTTCTGAAGGTGCCAAGAGCTGTGTTTTGTTACACCAGGGACTGCCTTTCCATGTTAATGTATGAGAAATCTGCCTTTCTGCAGTATGTGTGGAGCAGTCTGAGTCAGTGGGAAATCTTTAGCTTTGGGTGAAACCACTTCGAGTTGCAAACTGGTTCAGTTAATTTCTGTGCATCGTTTGCTTTTCCCTTCAGAAAACTGTCAAGAGGTAGCACAAAACTTGTTGCTCGTTATCCCCTCAGTGCTCTGTGGTTGTGTGTGGGTGGCTTTGGTCTTCCCTTCTCTGGAGCTGGAGGCTACAGTGAGGGAATGTCTTGCACTTCCACATCTCCTCAAGTTCTCTGCTCTTGGTAACATTTGCAAAATGGCCTGAGAAGGGCATCAGTGATGCCTGCCCGCTGGGGCATGTGAAAAATGGCCTTAACCATCTGAAGTCTGATACCGACATCCTAAACTTGGATCTCCTCTATTCACCTGTTTCTAAGGACAAAAACATCAGGAAAAAAAATGGTGTAGACTCTTGGTTTGGAAGAGTGCATAGTGGGTTATACATGGCTGAGGCATCACACCCAAAACTGTAATAGAATCACAGAATGGTTTGGGTTGGAGGGACCTCAGACATCATCTAGTCTCAACCCTCTGTAGGGGAAGGGACATGTCACACTAGATGAGGTTGCTCAGAGCCCCATCCAACCTGGTATTCCAAGCATGGGGCCTCCACAGCTTCTCTGGGCAACCTGTTCCAGTGTCTCACCACCCTCACAATAAATGATCTCTGCAGAAGGAGCAGTTCAGGTAACAAAATGAGAAGAATTTGGTTCTTGATGTGTTTCTCCCCCACCTCCATCTCTTCCTTGGCCCACAGGTCACATCGACTGTCCCACAGTGTAGGAAGAAGGTGTCCAAGGCACTGTTCTTTGGCAGGACGCAGCAGGTCCTCCCTCCTGGCAGAGCTCATCCAGGAGCACACGCTTCCTGAAGTTTTTTCAGGCATGGATCGATCAGCAAGCGCAGTTTAACAGCAGCTGCAACAACAAGAGAGAGCGAGCTCTCTCTGTGTGGCTGATCCCTGGGGAGAAGTGCAGAATTGTCACCATAATAAGAGAGACTCAGTTAGAAGTAAGTATCTCTCCCTGGGAAAGGAAGAAGCAGGGGCTGTCTGGCCAAGGTAGCGATTACAAAGTGCTGGTCCTCACCTCTTCGCTCTCCAGCCTGGCACCGGTGCATCCTGCGTCATTACTTTGTCAGTAATGGTGGTGGTCTCTCTGGGATTGCCCCCACACAGAGAACGAAACAGAGCTGGAGCTTCCCACCTGGATATCTGTGGTACTGGGAACACTGATATGACAGTGAGTCACTTTTGGTGATTTACACCATCCTTTATGTGCCCTGGCTCATATGGGGTTGGAATGGTGGCTTGTTCAGTACAGCACATCCTTTGGTAGTGTCTTTTTCTCACCTTCCCTCATCCTTTTCAGTTCTTCTCCTCATCCTAATTGCCTCATCCACATCTCTGGTTTGTTTTGTCCTCTCTGGTGGAACATTGTCTGATGTTGACATGATGGTGGCTGGCAGCCCTGTGACTTCTCCCGGAAGGGGTGATAACTCAGCCCTTCTGCCTATGAGGGTGGATTTCAACTAACAAAAGAGCTTCTGGTCATCTAGTTGGTTTGCTATCCAGTGCTGGTTTGTCTTGTAGCATTGTGGCATGCACCAAAAAAAGTAGCAGAAATGGAGCTTCGTAGAGTGTTGGCTGAGCTTTGCACGTCTCTCTCATGCTCTAGGAGATAGCTGCAGTATTTTATTCCTTCCTCATTGCTAAAAACTTGTGCTTCTTTGCTTGAATTTGCTCTTCACAGGCTGAAAAAGTCCTTAGAGGACTCTGGGAGTAGGATGTTTGGCTGTGAGCTGCAGAGAGCTGAGGTGCCTGGTGTGAGGCTCAGCAGGATGGCTGGGCTCAGGCTGCAGCCCCAGCCTGCTGGGATTTGGGGTGGTTTGAATTTGCAATATTATTCTAGTAAACTTATCATTTGGAACAAAGTATTTTTTTTCCCAACCTAAATGCTGCATCCTCTATTTATTCCTTTTGCCTTCACTGCCAAACACCGAGTAGTCAATGGGTGGATTTTTTTGCAAGAAATTCAGGCTTTTCAGTTTTAAAAAAAAGTTGAGAACACAGCATAAAGACTGTGTGTGTGTCTGTGAGCAGGTTGTAATGCACACAGCCAAATCAAAATGATCCCACCCTCACTTCTTCCTGTAATTTACATAAAATCAGCCGCAGGGAGTCAGCCCAACAGACTGTCTGCAGCAAAGTGCTCAGGAAATGTGGATAATGTCATGCCCACTGTGATCACTTCAGGGCATATCTACTGCCTGGAAGGACTGGAAGGTTGGACATCCAACTCCTTATTCTGCTATTCTGCACTGTTTGGTAAATCACTCAATTTCCACCCACAAAATTAAGTGAGTTGTACTTGTCTGATTTGGGGGTTGAAGGTTTGGTTTAGTGTATAGTGTATTTTAACATCCTTATGCTCAAACTTTTCCATATTTATGTCTATGATTATGTACCAAGTGCATGATCATTGTTATAAATACCCATACACATAAAAATACACATGATAAATAAAGTGTTACAGTTTTATTTTCAAAAACTTCCCAATGTGTAACTTTGCCAAAAACTTTCTTATTTGGTCTCTGAGAGGGAGACCCCTGGAAGGTTTGAGAGAAATAGTGTCACAAGTTGAACAGCAAGGAAAAGCGTATCTGTTTAAAGGAAAAACAGTAATATTTTTGCAGGGTTTTAAAAAAGTTTGAATTACAGAACTTGAAGCTGTTCAAATAATTGTTTTCACCTAACGCCTTTCAGTTAACTCTGTGCTGTTAAACAGTGAACTGGTTGCTGTAGCACAGTGATGTGGCACTAGGTTTCAGGCCACAGGAGTACATAGGATAATTCCCCCTTTTTTAATCCAAATGCTACTTTTCCTGCCTTTATGTCTGAAAATATTACGATTTGGTGTTGGGTAAAAATAAGGTGTTGGAGGCTTGCTGTGTTGGGGGTAAGTAGTGTATTTTTTATCTCAGTATAAGCTGCAGCACAGCATACTTAGGTACAGTTTGGCTTATTTCTTTATTAGTTTAAATAACAACCTTAATTCTTTAAGGAAATTGTAAATGAAGACGTGTACGTTCACTGTCATTGCCCTCATCACAGTGACTTGCCTGTATTGTCCATGTAGATGGCCAGCAAGGATCTGAGATGTTGCCCAGTGCTTCCACCCTCTCCATGGTCTGGACAGTCCCAAGTCATGCTGCTGGGGTAGATGCCCACAACCAACCATTGCATATGCTGTGCTAGAAAAATGCAAACAATTGAGGAAGATGTTCAAGGAATCGAAGAACCTGTTTCTGTTCTGTTCTGTGTTGCTTTTACAACCTTCTGAGGCTGCTGCTGTCACAGGGCTAATTTTTGCTCTGCTCTCTAATCCAGTCCGTTCACATTAGAGAGGGCAAACCCGTTCAAATCTGGGCTGGGCCCGTGTGATGCAGCTCAGTGGGAAATTGGAGGGCTAAAGAGTTTGAGTTGGTTGGAAAGATGCTTGTTAATTTTATTCTTTCTCATTTCAGACACGGTTCTATGATAGTCTTTATGATCTTTAGCCATGCATTAATCTTGGCTCTGCTGAGTTTCACACCACTACTCTTCCACCATTATAGTGCAAGGTTTCTGTGCATTCCAATTGGAAATAAATTTCTTTATTACACATTCTTTGACCTTGGCATGTTTGTAACCCTTGTGATTGTTAGAGGGGAAAAAGGAGGGCTTCTGGGAATAATTGCCTCGTTTGTTCTTTATCTATGAAGCATTGATATCTGCAGTTCTGTGCTGAGATAATTAAATCTTCGAATCACAATCACACCAAGAGAATCTTTCTGTTTCTGCAGGCAATATTTTATTTTTTCTCTAGGTATAAAAGTGCATTTTCCATTTGCAAACTCAACTCTCTGCAGTGACTTTTGGAAAAGGGGTATGCTGAATGTCCAGCTGGAACAGCTTTGCTTTGAGATAAGAGTTCTGTGAAATAGACACTCGAGTCACCTTTAAAAATAATCATATGAAAACGTGCACAAGAGAGTAGTTAGGAATCAGGTGGTGCTTCTTGGTATCCATAGTGGAAACAATTTTAGAAACCACTCCTCTCATAAATACTGCATTTTTGGGATATCTCTTCTTGTATTCTTTATTGCCAAGTGCATTGGCATGAAAGCAGCTTTCCTCAAAAATTAATCCGTGCCTGCTGTCTTTTCCCAATGGGGTGACAAATGCTGTAATCAGAGCTGGTGAAGCTCCATGAGAAATTTAGGGGGAAAAAAAATATTAGGAACTCATAAAGAAAATGTTCAGATATTTTGAAAAATATTGAGCAAACAAAACAGCCTCTTCCCATGGCAGCTTCCATCATGTTGGGTGTGAATGGCAGAGCAGCCACAGCCCAGAGCTTTGAGCTCCTCCTGCCACATGCCAGGTTGCTCCAGCATGTGATCATCCCTGCTCAGCTTTGCTTCAGCTTCAGGCCTGGCTTCACTTTTGTGGCTTTCCTGGCAATCTTCTGGAGCAGGAGGTGGAGCTGCCAGGTGGAGTCCCCTTCCTCCTATTTGAACATGCACAAAGGGTTGGTTTTTATTTAAAAAAAAAAAAAAAAATTGTCTCCAGTGAGAGACTAGGCTTATGTTGGAGCCAGTACATTGTTTTAAAAACGTGTTTTCTCTCCTCTCTCCTTTCCCTGAGGAGGCAGTAGGATATTCTTTCAGTGTAATCCAAGGCATTTCAACATCTTGTTTTCTAGCACCTACAATTTGTAGAGAGCAACTTGGTTGTGCTGCACAGGGTGTTTAGAGAAACGAAAGCAGGCCGAGCCTTGTCAGCAGCAGGGGGTTGGTTGGTGCGGGGGCACCAGCCTGTCTGTGGGTGAGAAGGCAACCTCGGGAGACGAGGGCTCACAGGTAGCACGTGTGGTGTCATCCACAGTGTGACTGTGAGGAGCTGGTGCCTTCCGCTGCGGGACTCTGCGAGGAGGGGAGAGCATCACCCAGGGATGGATGGAGGCCTGTCCCCTCGGTGGGTACCTGTGCTGAGGGTGCAGCTGAGGTCCCAGATCTGATCACAGAAACCCCCTGGAAAATCCTCCCTGGCATAGGTGGAGGGTCTTGTACTCTCCTGAAATGATGCTGGAAAAAAACACGTAGATGATGTGTGAGGGGGAGATGTCTTTTTCAGCTCAGTAATGTCTCAGGTGTGACCTTTGTGACTGGATAAAGGGCCTGAGGTGATAGCTTTAAACTGGAAGAGGGGAGATTTAGATTAGACATGAGGAAGAAATTCTTCCCTGTCATGGTGGTGAAACACTGGAACAGGTTATCCAGGGAAGCTTTGGCTGCCCCATCCCTGGAAGTGTTGAAGGCCACATTGGATGGGGCTTGGAGCAACCTGGTCTAGTGGCAGGTGTCCCTCCCCATGGCAAGACGTTAGGACTGGAGAATCTGTAAGGTCCCTTTCAATCCAAACCAGTCTGTGATTCTGTGATTCTATGACACTGTCTTGTGAAGGTGAAGCATTAGGCAGGGAGGCAATGCAACCTTTGGAAGTACAGCTGGACCTCGCTTAAGGGATGTTTCTGGAGTAAGGAGATGGCATCTCAGTGGCAGGGAAAGACTGGACTCAACAGCAGCCATAGCCCCAGAGCATGCTGGGTTCTCAGCTTGTGAGCTGTGTGTGCATGGGCAACCAGGCAAGGAACACTTCGGGTTCATGTCACCCTTGAACTTCAATCATTTTTGGGTGCAACGTGGGAAGAAATTGGTGCCTTTGTAGGGAGACTAATTTGACAGACACGTGGTAGCAGATGGTACTTTGTAGAAAAAAGAGAGCAAGATGTGTTTCTGTTTGCTTTCCTAGAGATTGCTAAAACCCCACCTGATGAACGTACCTTGTTATGAATCTAGAGGTCTAGAGGTGTTGTGCTGAAGGCTCTTCCAAATTAGCTCAGCTGAAATAACCTGCCTGGACTTGAGGACTGGAGGAAAAGTCAGGGGGCTGCAGTGCTAATTGCATTGCTTACCTGCGCAGTGAAGGCTGCAGAGACTGCTGCAGTCTAACCAGGCTCATCCAACCCTGGAACCCCTTATGCTCAGGATAGCAACCTCATAAGTCTGATCATCTCCTGTGGTGTTACCTTCCCAGCAAAGGTAACACAGATCTGGTCTCATCTCAGCATTAAGTTCACATTAGCCAAAGGATTAATGGAGGTATATGCCCTCCAAAGGCTCCCTGGGTATTCCTGCCAACTACAGCTCTTGTTTCTTGCTGTCTCTGTCTTTACCGTCATTTTTGGGTGATGCTGTAGTAGAATTTCAATGTTTTCAGCTACAGATAAGCACAGGGTATCATAACACAGCTACCAACCCCCCTGTTATTTTTCACAAGGACTTTCTTCTTGTTTGTACCATTCTCTCTGCTGTGTATATTGAATTTCTAGTGATGTTCTTTGCAGGCTGCATGGCAGGGCAGTCCTCCAGACTGGCGTGCTGCAGGGAGCGGCCAGGGAGGGCTTGCAGTTGACTGTTCTGTATTGAGTAGCAAATGCTTACCTCCAGGAAGCTTTCACAGCTTTGTATCCGTGGTGATTGACGTATCTGTGTCTGCTTTATTGCAACTTCTGGGCCGCGTTTTCCAGAGGAGAACACTGTTCCCCTTAAATTTGAAGGTGTGAAACAAGCTGCTTGGCTCAGGCTCGCTGCAAATCTGGCCTCTGAAAGCAACAAACATTGACATTTTCACATTGTGAAAGCTTGCCAGCCCTCCTTGTAGTGTTTTTGGGAGGCAAGGATTGATTAAAAAGTTTGTGTGCTTATTGTGAGCTACCAGACCTGAAGAGACTGCAGCGTTTGTGCTGCTGAAGGTGGACATGGGGCTACTGCAGTGCTGCCAGGCTGGGAGGAATCCTGCAGAAAAGCAATTCCATGGAAAACTGCAAAGGGACCTAAAATATATTTGATCCTATTCCTCTGCCTGAGCAAATAGGATATCAGGAGCTGGAGATGTTCAGTGCCAGCTTTGCAGTCCAATGCTAGAAGGAAGCCATCATGTTTGCTGAAGGATGTTCAAACCTCCCTTTGTCATGGTAATGAGGCCAGGCCTGGGCAGCACACACTGCCAGGCACTGCAGTGGTTTGTTCTTCTTCTGATTCAGACTGTTTGGAGAGAGAGAGAGAGAGAGAGGGAGACAGGCTGCGAACGTGCGGTGGACCCAGTCTGAGGTACATCAATAAGCTCTGAACGCTGCTCTGTGCCGATAGCCAGGAGAGAGCCATTAGGTGACCTGTCTGGCAGATTTTTCTTCTTTTACAGTTTAACCTTTTGTTGAAGTTCCAAGGAATACAAAAAAGGGGAAGAGCTTTGAAGTAACAGGGGGTGTGATGGTGTAGGAATCGTCCTCAGAGACCACAGGCTGAGTCTGGCTGCAGCTCGATTGGGTCCAGGATTCTGGGTCTCAGGTTTGCAGGTGGGATGAGGCAGTTGTGTCTGCCCTCCTTTAGGAAGGAAAACCATATCTTGTGTTCTCATTGCTCTAGACTGCAGAAACACACACCAAGGAACAGCCTGGCAGTGCCATTTGCTGATGGAAAGGTATTGCCTGGATGAGAATTGCTGCTGGGGCAGAGATGACAGTAGGCTTTCTTGGTGTGGGTCTTCCTGTCTAGTTGGCTGTTTTGTTCTCTTTTGTTCTTTTTCCCTCCTCCCCACACAGGAAGACTCTTCTTTAAGGAAAATTCCATGTTTTAGTCCTTCAGCCAACAACCAAGGAGATGGAGTACAGCTACCAAATGTCAGTCTGTCTTTAATGACAACAGTCATTAAAAGATGCTGCAGGCTTGCATCTGGCTTAATGTAATTTTTTAATTATTGTCTTTCAATATAACGTTGACTTCAGTCAGTTGGTGTACTGTGTGGTGAGTACAAGAGAAGCAATGTGTTTGGTATTGAATGTTTCCTGATGCAAAGGCTTAATCTGACCCGGCAGGATCTCCTTGGGCAAAGTCTGATTGACTTGAAGACAGTTTGTGGTGCTGGCAGGGAGGTGTGAGAGCAGTTTAGGTTATTTAAAGCAGCATCAGTTAGACATGGTGATAAATGCCTAAAATGCATCAACTTTCATTACCTCTTCATGTGAATTGTCTAACACTTTTTTTTTCCTCCCCCTTTTTGGCTGCCTTTGGAGCCTTCATTACCATTAGAGACCCACGGAGGATTTGGGAGAACAAGTGAGGCAGGACTGAGTCCTCTAGTTTTCGTCTGGTTTAGGGGGGGTATCCTTTTCTTTTTCTTTGTTTTTTAAATTTTTTAAATCAATCCTGATCCTTACAAGGTACCTATGTGAAATCCACAAATGGATTTTGTATCACTATCTAAAATAAAGGGAGAAACAGATGCCAGAGATCAGAAGCAGTAGTTCCCAGCCTCACGGCTGCATTATCCCGGCTGTACCTTCATTAAGAATTTGTCCAGTCCAGTCTGCTTCTCTCACACTGACATGTTTACCACATCCCTCAAGATTAACTGTGCATCTTAGCAGGGCAAGAAGATTTTCATCTTAAGTTTTCTTTTTTAGTAATTTCATTCCATTTTTTCTCCTAATGGCCCCCCATGCTGGTTTTTGCTGCTTGATGTTTACACCTTTCAAACACACGTCAATACATCTCTTGGCCTCCTAAGCTATGCTCTTGCTTTAGAGCTGGACGCATTCAAGTCTTTTGATCTTTCCTTAGAAATTTTTCCCTTCAGACCCTTAAACATTTTTTGTTGTTTTCTTTGTACTCTGTTCAATTTATCAATGTCTTTCTGGTAATGAGGTGTCCAGAAGTGCATACATTATTCCATTTATGGATTAATTACATCTGTAGAGAGAGTAGATTGTAACATCCTGCGATGTGATAGGTCTTCCTGTGTTTTCTGTCTATGAAACTAAACTGTCTTTTTAGCTGCTGCATCCATCTGCAATTTCATTTGGAGCTGCATGTCCAGGTCCCTGTTTGGATGGATGTATTCCCAACAATCTCCTCCTCAGAGCATGCCTGTGCTTTGGGTGACACATCTCTTCAGTATCAGTTTAATTTTTTTCACTCAGTCTTTGTATGATTTTCCCATCTTCTTTCAGATCTGGTAGGTTTGGAGAGGGCATCCTGAAGAGGATGGGGAAATTTCTTCTTTGAATGATGTTGACAAGGTGGTCCCGAGAGAAGGGACCACTGTTCTTAATTTCAGATGTCGCAATCAATCAAAGCAGGAGTTTCTTTGTACATATTTATTTTTCCTGTCAAGTCCTGCAGAACATTTCAGTGCATAGGAGGTGAAATTTAATAAACCGCTTTCTTTCCTCTTCCAGATTGTTAACAAAGCTGTTCAGATGAAATCCAACACAGATCCATGTGATACCTTGGCAGTTTCCTCCAACTCCTTTGTTTTGTGAGTCCTTAATCAGCTTTTAGATGTATCAATATATTGAGGTTGGAGTTGGTGTGAATCTATTTGGGGTCTAATTTGTGTCTCATGGAGACAGGGACCTGTGGCTGTTTGTAAGCTTTGCCTCTCGCCCTTGGGGGGCAAAAAGTGTTTTCAGTTGGCCTGGAGTCTTGCAGGTGCTAAATCCTAATCCCTTCTAAAGCAGGGAACATTGAGGCCACTCAGATTTTTGTAGGACTGTTGCTTTTAATTTCAGGACTGACTCTTGAAAATGCTACCCTAATCCATTTGGCATTTCCTTTCTTCTTTTCATTAAATAAATAATTTGTGCTAACAAACCAACTGTGCATAACGAGAGGTGTTCTCTGCAAATCTGTACTTCTTGCAGCTTGCTGAGCTGCTCTCTGCAACAAATACCTTTTTTCTTACTCTTTTCTTTTCCATTCTTTTCCTAGGAGTAGAAGTTAATTGCATCCATCCGTTTAAGTAGTTTCCAGAGTTAGGCGTTAGACTTAGGTTTTGAAGGAATTTGCTAAATTTCCCCTTTAAAAAAATAATTCTTCACAAATAACAACACTTGATTTCTTTGGTTAATTGCACAGATTGAGTATTTTGGCACGTATTGCATTTTCCAGACACTCCCTTTTTCTCCTTCGGTGGTAGCTATTTTTATAAACTCACCATCACTCTCTGATAGCACAGGCATCTTTCCTTAATTTACTTTTGAAGACAAATTTAATAAAGGAATTCCCTTTCTTCGCCATATTTGAATAATTCTTTTTATCTTTTATTAATTCCCCTACTTCTTCTTAGCCAGGTTTTCATTTCTATGTTGATAAATAAGTCCTTCCATATTCCTTAATCCTTTTGTCTAGCATTAACTCATCGTGTATTTTATTGTTAACATTTAATTGACTTGGTAGGAATTAAATGTCCGTGTGGTACTTGCTTGTTTGTTCTTGTCCTTGTTCATGGTACTGTTCTTCTTAGTACTGCAGCTCCTATTAAGATACATTGAATGCTTAAATGCATAGGGGTTCTGTGTTGTTGTGGGGTTTTTTTGTTATTATTTTGCTCTGGTTTTGTTTTAGCAATGTTATGCTAATTGTGGTATTCTTCTGAAGTTGCCAGCTGGCCTGTTTCCAGCAAAGGTGGAATTTATGGAATCCATATCATTGGCTTTACAGGATGTTGGAGGTGTCTGGTCTGGAAAGACACTAAGGAAGTTGTACAGAAATGGAGCTGAAGCTTCCTCCATGGCTTTACATTACAAAGGAGGCAAATAGCCTGATTTACTTGAATTGACTTAGTTTGTGGCCACTGGTCACAAATTTTGGTAAGACCATGAAGATAAGATCCAGTTGAAGCCCTGAAGCTGGAATGCAAAATTATATCCTAGATAAATTCAGGCTAACATGGAACCATGTTTAGACACTTTAAATCTTATCTTCTGCAGTGGATTGGTCTGGAATTTTTTTTTAACTTAGTATTTTTCAGGCTGTCTTTGGATTTGCAGCAAAAGGCTACAGCCTCTTTCGGTTGATTTTTCAGTGCTGATAACTCAACCCAATAATTTAGTCAACCTGATCTTCCCTCTTGAGTTTCAGCTTATTGGCATTATAATTAATTTTGACACGTAACACCACCCCTCCGACTTCTACTCCCAAATCTATTAATGTGTAATGATGAAAAGTATGTTCTATGCATAATATTGTTTGGGAGTTATAGATCTCACATCCTTGTTGTCTGAGAGTAAGAGAGTTTAAATGCATTAACCCCTGCTAGCTGTAATTTTCTGATGACTGAAAATCATGGAATCACAGAATGGTTTGGGTTGGAAGAGACCTTGAAGATCATCTAGATCCAACTCACTGCCTGGGCAAAGGCATCTGTCACTAGACAAGGTTGCTCCAAGCCCCATCCAGCCTGGCCATGAACACTTTCAGGGATGGGGCTTCTACAGCTTCCCTGGACAACCTGGGCCAGTGTCACACCACCCTCACACAAGAGAATTTCTTCCTAATGTCTCACCTAAATCTCTCCTCTTACAGTTTTAATCCATTACTTCTTGTCCTATCACTCCAAGCCCTTGTAAAATGTCCTTCCCCATCTTTTCTGTAGCCTCTTCAGGTACTGGAAGGCCACTATGATGTCTCCTGGAGCCTTCCCTTCTACAGACTGGACAAGCTGAACTCTCAGGCTGCTTTCATAGCAGAGTTGCTGCAGCCCTTGAATCATCAAATGAGCTGAAGTTTTTTAGTTTGTGGTGACAACTTGCCATAGTCTAGAGCAGGTGTTTAGCCATGTGTTTTATTAAAACTTCAGCTTGAGTATTTTGGTTTGATGTCTTTGCACTGTATTTCCTAATGTGCTAATTATAAAATACTGGACTGCATTACATCACATCCAGCCTCAGTGCTTCACAGTATTTATAGGACTGCAGCTTCTTTTGCTTGGTTTGCATCTACTCACACAAATCCGATGCAGACACTCACTAGGAAAAAAAAAACCAAAACCAACCCAACCCCCCAAAAAAGAACCCCCAACGTACATTTATTACAAAGGCCATTAGCAATTGCATCACTGGCATGTACTAAGATTTCATTTTCCTTCTGTGCTTAGTAAAACTCAGGAATGAATGCCCATGAGGAATTAAGCTATAAAGACTCTGGTGGAGGAAGTACGTTAAAAGCAATTAGCAGAAATTTAACAAAGTAGATGAAAATCAAATCTCGGCGCTCTCAGAGTTTCCGACCCGGTGGTCCCGGTGGAGGTGATTCCAGCAGGAAAAGTGGGGTGCTGGGAAGGGGGAGCTGTGCTTCTGGCAGCATGCAGGGCTTGATCCGAGCAGCTGTGGGTTGGGAGCGGGCATGGAAAAGCCTCTGGAGCCAGCAGAAATTCTGGGAAATGCATGTTTTCCCAGCCAAGAGTCTTTTTGTTGGTTTTGGTTTTTTATGTTACTGTCATGACAGTGTGTTTGGTAGACGTGCCAGTTCCTGACTCTCTTTGGATTCTCTAGGATCATCAAATAGTTCTGGTTGGAAGGGACCTTAAAGATTCTCCAGTCCTAACGTCTTGCCATGGGCAGGGACACCTCCCACTAAACCAGGTTGCTCCAAGCCCCATCCAACATGGCCTTCAACACTTCCAGGAATGGGGCAGCCACAGCTTCTCTGGGCAGCCTGTTCCAGTGTCTCCCACCCTCACAGGAAAGAATTTTTTCCTGATATCTCACCCACAGGGTCCCTGTTTCAGGTTGAGGGCAGGTTCAGTTGCGTAGCCATGTTCACAAAGCACCATCGTGTTTCCTCAGTAGCAACTGGGATCAGCTCCAGGTACGTCTCCATTGTGCAGAACAACCTGCCATGGCCTCTGCCAGGGAGGAGGAACCACTGCACTTCCCACACAGCCTCAGATTTAAACATTAATGGGGATGCAACAGTTTATCATCTAAATTTCTGCCACAAATCCTGAAAATCCCCTGCCTTCCTCCTCTGGTTTCCCTGGATTGCCAGCGAGGACCAAAGCAAGGAAGTAAATTCACCTTATCTGTAGCTGGGCACAAAATCTGGCCGTAATATGTAATCTAAAATTGTCCAGTGTGCTATCAGGCAATTACATTTTCTTTTTTACATTCTGCTAACCTGAAAGGGGCGATCACCTTAAACAGTTTTCTTGCCCCAAAGCTCTTTATTACATTATCAACTAATTTTAAAGCTTAATTCCTTACATTGGTATATATTAAAGAGCTCGCCAGCATTAAATAACAAACTCCTCCATCTTCCTTCTCACATCCTGCCTGGCTACTGGAGCAGCTCAGTGGTTCATACCCATTTTATTTGAGAGCACATGGGCACAGAGGAGAGGTAAATGTTGCCTGGAATTTGGGTTTATGCCCTGTGAGGTTGCTGGAGTTGCAAAGAAATGGGCAGCATGGGCAGATCCCTCCCATATGTCACCACTCTTTGCTCTCCCTATAAACTTCAGAGCCAAAAAATCGATTTCAAAACCATTCAAGATTTTCTTTTGCAGCTGAGAAATGATTTTCAGAACCCCATCTCCTGGCAGAAAGCAGAGCTCTCAGCCTGGCTGGTGAGCTGTTTTGCTCCAAAAACTCCTGGATTATGGGTATTGTGAGTTTAATGTAAAGGTGTCAGGTGTCTCTGAAGAGAAATTAAGAGAATGTCAAAGGTAAAACTAAACAAAAGGGCAGACACAAAAAGGCTGTAAATGAGGTGGAAATTGCAGACAAATAGACAATGGAAAAAAGTTTTAAGTAGTGATTTGTTCTCCTTTGCACAAGGAAATGCCCTTCATTTAAAAAAAAAAACCTTACAGGAAGCTGCTCTTCTCAGTACAGAACTCCATATACCCTGGAAAAACCCAGACTGGGTGTTGTGCAGCCCTGCCAAAGGCACAGGAACACAGGAGTGAATGTTGATTGACAGAGATAACACAGTCTTAATAACTGTTTTATTTAAATATTAATTTTTCTTATTTGCATAACTTTTTTGCTTCGGGCCGTCTCTCAGTACGTACCTTTTTCCTGGGCCCTCATCCATGAGCAGCTGTGGGCCAGGATCTCAGGGGTGTCCTGGAGCTGTGGCAACCAGTGGCTCCCAGAAGGGATCCTTCCTGCAAGCCTGGAAGCTGGGGAAGGCTTTGAGTTCTTAGTGGGAGATCATTTCCCCCTTGGTATGATACCCCAACATTTTTCTTCTAACTTCATCTGAATTAAAAGCTACAGAACTAAAAACTCAAGGTGAGAGCTGCTGCTGGGTGTTGATGGTTCTGGATGCTGGTGGAAGAGCTGGCTGCATGGTGAGGCCAGCATTTCCAAAGCATTTCTCCCAGAATGTAAGAAGAAAGCCTTTTTTTTTTTTTTTTTGCTGGCTGTACCATGCACAGTTCTCTTCCAGTTATTAAATTCTGGAATTGGACTGGGAACCCTAGCTGGAGCTAAGGCTCTGTCCCTGAGTCATCATGGGTTAACTCGGCACCAACAGTAACCGACCAAAGTCAGCACTTGTCTGAGTGTGGCTGAGGTGGTTGCTTTTCTTGCAAAGATTTGCTGGATTAGATGAAATGTCCATCAAAGCTGCAGCTGTTGGGGATTTCCAGGGTGTTACTAATTAAGAGATGTTAGTATTTGGCTCACATGTTGGTGGAAGAAGAAGGAGCACTTTCTTCCTTGCTTTTTCCCCTTCTTGACCCCTAGCTAGGCCATATCAGGAGAGGCCCCAGCCTCCTGGGGATGGGCTCTGGTGGCACTTGCTGGCAGAGTTGTTGTGCTTGGGAGACCTGCCCCTGCAGAGCCCAGCGACCTCCTTCCCTGGGGTGCTGGGGCACTCTGCTTAGGCCAGCCAAGGAAAAAGGCAGATTTTTCCATGTGGATCAGGAGGATGCAAAGCCAGCAGTGCCTGGTTCCTGCCTCCACAGCATGCTCCAGTGGATCTAGGAGTGCCCACCAAAATAAGAGAGTTATGTGTTGATGGGAGAAGAACCTCATGTGCCATGAGGGCTTCCATCCTCCCATTTCCATGGCTCCAAGCCTCCCTAGATGTGTTCCGGGGACAACTAATCTTTCCATGGGGATTTTTTAGAATAGATTTGGGAGAGCTGGGGAACGCTGATGGACCCAGGACATTTCTATGTAGTGGCACGGAGATCTTGATTTAGGTGAGTAATAAGTAGCACAACCCAGGTCAACTTTCCTGCATTAAAAGAAGGCAGGGAAAATGCCAATATCCTCCTTAGAAAAGAAGACAAAATTAAAAAAAATAACAAAAACAACCCCAAACTCTACCTCATTTATGTAAATACATGATCTTGAATATCCATGATTTCTTAGGTGCCTGTGTAAAGCTTCAGGTGCTCTCTAAAGCTCAAGATTGCTTTTTCATATGCGAATTAGCGATAGGATTTCTGTGCTGCTTGTAAGAAATGATGTGAGGTTTGTTTAAGAGATCTAATGAGTCCTGGGTTGTCTGCACCACATCACATCTCGCTGCTGCGTGGTGCACACCAGGCCCTGTTCAGTCTGTCTGCGTTTTGCTTCAAAAGATGCTGTTACCATCAAAGATACTTACTATAAATGATTCTGAATGTGGTTTTTTTTTTCCTTTACTGCTGTATCTGCCTATCCAGGATATTAAAGGGAATGCGTTCTCCTTGAAGGAGATAGTTTGTATGTTGGAGTTCTTAGGACATCTGCAGAGCCCGTTTGTTTTAGGTCTATTTATCTTCTTTTACTCATTTGTGATTTGCTGGTTGTTTTTTATTTTAAAATGAAGTTTATTGCTAAAACGATTTATAGAGCTGAAATAATTCAAGGGTAAATCCTGAATGATGAGAAATACTTGGAGGATGAAGGTTCTCATGTTGGTTGTGCCATAAATAGCCCTTCCACACTGAGCAGGTCAGCTGGACAATACTACCTGAGAAGCAGTGACTAACCCAGATGCTGCCTTTCCTTCTCCAGATGAAAATCCTAACTTGTTATTGATGGGAGGCTAAAGAGCAGGCACACACAGTAAAATACAGCTTATTAAACTGTGGTCTTGATTGGTTAATTACTTTCTCTGCACTAATAGAGGATCAGGGCTGCAACTGTTGTTTTCAGAATACAGCAGGTTCTTTTCTGCCGCTGCAGAAGTGACTCAGTACAGTTCCTGCTTTGATTTACAAAATTGGATTTTAATCTCTTTGAAACCATTATGCTAAATCAATTTTTAACATAGCAGAGCACGGACGTACAAAGCCCCTCTTGTTCTCTGGTTACTAACTCTTTGGATGAGTGAGCACAGTATAAACAAGGCTTCAGTGGCATCTATGCGGAAGAGCTTGGCCAGGGTGGAAATACAGTCTTGCTCTCTTACGGCGATTAGCTCCTGCCGTGTGGACAAAGAACACATGGGTAAAGCTGCCTGTGCTGTCCTTTGGTAATGCAGCAAGCAGAGGGAGAGGTGCAGCTCAGAGCCGTGACCTTACCTGAAGTGGTGGCTCCTGCTTTGGGAGCAGCCAGGAAGGACACGAGAGGACTCCAAGGCAGTCATTTGGTTTTTTGGGTTCTCCCCGCCCTCTTTAGCCTAGCTCTGGAGCTGTCAAGGCATCAGATGAATCACCCTTCTGATGTTTTGGATTTCTGACAACAGTAGCAATTGGGCAATCATCCAAATGCAGCAAGAGCACTGATAGTAATGAATGGGAAGCTCATATGATTGCATATGGAAAGCAGGGCAGGAAGAGTTTTAAGATGACTCTGTATGCACGCATTGCTTGTGTTTGGCTTTTATCCTTCTCTTCCCTTCCAAAATCCATTCTATCCCACTATCTTGCTTATAAATCAGTCTTATTGCAGGCTGGGGAGGGGACAGAACCCTTCTGAAATACTACAAGTAGATCCAAGCTGCAGTATTTGAGACTGCTCAAAAATCTCTAAAAATTCAATTTTTTAATACCCATCCTTCTCTCCTGGTGCCCATTTTGAGATGCCAGTTGTATATCCTGTTGGCAATCTTCTGCCCCAAACTCTCCAGGGAAAAAAATCTGGAATAGATCCTTTACAGGCTTTTTTTGGTATGACTTTTTAATTAAAAACTTGAAGCGTGAGACCTTTCAGAAAACTTCATGGATACTTTGTAACAGCCATGTCACTGGGCCTGATCTCATCATAACATGGAAGGCTCTGTTTTGTTTTACTGCTATCTTGTGGCATCATCAGGGCTTGTGGCATATAGTGGCCAAATTCCCTTTTGTAAAACCCAAAAATAAGCATAAAAGTTAATTGCAAAATAACAAGAGTTGTGCAGGAAGATGAACAGAAGATAAATTTCTTACTCCTGGAAATCTCCTTTGGGTCTCTGTGGACAAGACCCTCAGGAGTATGAGCTGTTTTCCTAATGACCAGGCTGATGACAGGAGAGCTGGCTTGGACCACCCACGTGGTTCAGTGGTGGTGTTCCCAAAATATACGACTTAACTCCTGAAACCCTGCTGGAATGCTTTTCCTTTAGCTCAGTCTTAAACTAGGTCCTGCATGGGGACATTATCCTGGAAGGGATGCTCAGAGCAGGGTGGTCTCCAGGTCCAGCAGCTGGGGCACCTACAAGAAAACAGCAGAGGAACAAATCTAAGAGTGGGAGTCATCAGAAGAATGGACAGTGTTGGGGCAAAGAGTCTGGGAAGGGGTTTTGCCTGAACAAGTGAAATTTGGGTTCAGTCAAAGCAAACTGTTGTAGTGCTGATGACAAGGGAAGGAGATGGTGGGTCTGTTTGATGGTCCTGTCTGTGTTACCTTATCAACATTGCACGTTTCTGTCTTTATTTCTGTCTTTTATTTCTTGGGCTGTCCCTTCCCCTGCCTGCTGGCTTCCTTCAGAGTAGCTCTGTATTTGACATCTTGGAGGCTTTTGCTTTGTTGAAAAACCTCAGTTCTGTTCCCCATTTTAGGACAAAATGTCAATTTCCACTCTCTTCCAAACAGCATTGGTGTAACTTGGGGGTGGGCAGATGAATTTGCTAATAATCTGTTATTATTCCATCCTAGTCTTGCTGTTGGCTCCCACTGACATTCAGCAGAAGAGTTATTAATTATTTCCCTTTATATCATCTGCCCTTCAGGCCAGATTTCTCAACACCTTTTGGTCCACGTTTGTTAGCTGTACTGTTCGACACTGATTAGTTCTTTATGTTCTTCCTTTCCCTGTGTAGGTAATATTATTAAGCATCCCCCAAAAAAGTCAGTTTCTTTTTAAGGGTTTTACCAGATAAATCATGCCTGCTGTGTTTTGCAGGCTGGGGGATGTGCAGTGCCCTTTGGAGTAGGCAGCCCAAGCTAAATCACAGGGTAAGGCATGGCACAAAAGCTGACAGTGACAGGCAAACAGGCAAGAATCACCATAACCTGCAGTGTTGCTGGTGCTGGAATGGAAGAAAAATCTTTCAAAATGCTGCACTGAACTACTTTGTTATGAGCCAGGATCCCAAAATAACCACCTTTCAGTTGGTAAAATATATTATAAAAGTCTTTCAGATCCAAGTGTAATGGTTGGGCAAATTAATCCATTGTTGTATTGTTATAGTGCTCTAATCATATTTTTATATATCCCAGGAGTTGGAACTAAGAAGCATTTTGCTGTCATTGCAAACAGAATAATAAGAATAGTCTTAACAAAGTGACGTGCACTAAGTTGACTTTCTGCAATACATTTCAGTGGAAATTACAGATGCTTTTTACATTTCATTATCATTAAGGTACAAATAACTTTCTCGTATCGAAAACTAGGCCTAGTTTACCTGGTTTAATAATTATATTGAGGCTCATTATGGACACCTTGTTTGTAATTCTCGCTTTTCTTATTGAATTCTAAATGTGTTATGACAAAAGTATGTACTTTAACAGATGGAGTGTGTTATAGCAATGTTTAGTTCCAGTTGATCTTTTCTAAAGAATGAGCTGAATGATCTTGAACTAAATAGAACCACGTTCTAGCTTGCCTTTTTTACTGCCAGCTTTTTTGGGGCTGCTTGGAGGGCAGGAGAGCCCAAGAAATGCTGTTGAATCGGGCAGGGCAGCTGGAGGATGTGGGATGATGAGACCTTGTGATGAGGACGAGGTGTGGAGGCTGCATCACTGGCAGGGGAGACTTTGAAGAAAATACCTTAGTTGATGTCAAGGTTGTCTCATTTGCCAGTGGGATATTGCTTTAATGGTGTTCCTTTTTCCTCTCCAGTTTACATAATGAGATCAAGCTAATTAAACCATGTCTAGCTCTGGGAAAAGATCAAAATGTGAGCTCTTTTTATTTCTTTTTATTAAAACCTTCACTCTGTAATGGAAGATTATAGGAAGTACTTTGCTTTCAGTGCATCTTGCTCATCCCTGAAAAAATGTATCTTCTCTTTTTTACTAATATCTCATTGGTTTTAATTGTTTTTTCCTCTAGTTGATCATGTTTCAGGAACTTGCAAAAGGTGTGTGCTTGATGTGGTTGGGTAGATTAGGTAGAGGAGTAATAAGTAGATGCAGTCAGGTGTTTTATGCCAAAGTGACAATAAAGCCTACTGAGAAGTATCTTTTTTGATGAAGTTGTGGAGTAGTTGCTTAGACCAGTTTATTACACACATTTCTTGTTACTCGTAGCTGACACCATTGCTCTCAGACTCAGGGTTCTCCTTGGACCTGAGAACACTCTTTTGCAACCTTCCAAAATCTGAAGATATTTTTTCCCAACAAATTTTTCTTCCCTCAGGACATGGAGGGGAATGAAAATAACGTGATTTGTGTTGTAGGTTAAATGCAAATAAGAACTCCTTAGTCTTCAGGTTGTAGCTGAAATTCCAGATGTTGTGTTGTTGCTAGATGACCGTGCCTGTGGTCTCTGTCTTGGAGAGATCTCCTGGGAGGTGGCATTGGTGATCCAGCTGCTAGTGTTTCCTGGGGGACAACTTCTGGCTCTGAGGTTGTGGGTCCAAGTCCTCCCTGATGTCAATACCCATGATTATGCATTGGTGGCATTGTCATCATCTCATTGGTGATGGCAGCAATGGCGAGTCCAGGGTACGAGAGGCTACACAGGCTGATGTGAAGGCAAAGAGCTACTGCCAATAATAATATGTTACTGTATTAGATCATGCTAATTATACTTTAAGCTGCGATGATTCCAGAAGGATTGAGAGGCAGTGAGGGCTCTCCTATGCCTCCTCTCCCTTGCAGAAGTGGCAAGGTTCAAGTATTATTTTCTCTTCCATAGGGAGGGAAGAGCTGGGAAAGAAGTTTCTGCTGATTGAGTTGAATTGCAAAGTGCTGCTTAGGTTGCACCCAAATCACGGCCATTTTGTGTCCTTCTGTGACAGAGCAAGGAGCTCCCCACTTTGATCCTTGATGATCTTTGGAGAGAAGGGGAGGAGGGGGAAAAGAGAAGGAAAGCTTTTATTTGAGGCATGTTGTGTTTTCCCCATGGAGCCTGGGGGAGGCTGAGGCCTGCCAAGGGGACTGGCTGGTGGCAGCTGTAGGTTCTTCCTGACGCCGTCGGTAACTGCACCGTCTCCCAGTGGATAAATTTGCTCCATGTGGAAGCACAGCTCAATCTGCAGCTAGCAGGGTTCAGCACAGGCTTCCCTGCTCATGGCAAGGGGGTTGGAACTAAGTGATCTATAAGGTTCCTTCCAATCCAAACCAGTCTGTGATTGATGTGAGGCCCTGGAAAGAAACTCTTTTGTGGTGGTCGGTTTGTTTTTTTGTTTTGGGTTGGTTTTTTTTGTTGTTGTTGTTGGTTTTTTTCATATTTTTTTCTTTCCTGTGTAAGCTTTTAAAATATATTAGGGTTAATGAAATCAGTCAAATTGGGAAGTGCTGCCTGTGATGGACAGATGGCCAAAAGCACTTGGAAGTACAAGTGGTTTTGCACCAGAAGGAGTGCTGGGATGTGGCTGGTGGATGGCTTGTGCTGTGGGCAGGACCAGTGTTGCAGGAGGAGGGAACGTCCAGAGCTCCCACCCAATGCCCATTTGCCCACCTCAAGGTTTCCTTCCTGTTCTTACTCCATTCTAATAAATTAGATCCTTTCCTTGGAGATAGCATTTGAGCTCCCAAGTAAAATTTCTCCTTTTAAATAAAACAATCCTTGCCATAACCAAACATATATGCCTGCTTTCTTTTCCTGTCCAACTTCCCCAGCTAACTGAACACACTTAATAATTTTTTTGCTGTATTTCAGTGGTATGATTGTACACGAAAATTACAGCAAAGGCATCATTTTTTTAACAGCTGTGTTTAGTTGAATAACAGATTTAGAAAGTGCAGACTTTAATTAATCTGTGTTTTCTGCTGGGATTTCAGCACCATCTGATTTACTTTTCATGGCTGAAAAGTGTAATTGTAGTTTTTTCCCTTTAGCTGGAAGTTTATCCTCCCAAGAAATTGATTTGGTTCTTCTTTTTCTTAAAGCAAACTCAATATCAAAGTGAAGGTACCTGGTGTGCAATACAGCTAATGCACTAACTCGGACTGCAACGGGGTGGAGGCAGAGAACAAAAAAAAAGTCTGTCAAACATCATGGTTTGCTTGAGAAAAAGCTGTTTGTTTTCTCCTCCCTGCCTTGCTGCATGTCACATCTGCCCTGAAGGCAGGGTTGGAAGGGCTAGAATTGCATTGAGTAGCCCAAATCCTCTTCTTCACCCCAGGGTTGGGGCAGTTGGGTGGCCAGAAGGTAAGGATGGGTGTTGCTGGAGGAATCTTCAAGCAGGAAGGATTTTCCTTACGGTTAATGCAAATTTTTTTAAGTTGGAATGATGGTAGGAAGATCCTCCCATTCTGTGCTTGCTCTTCACTGCATGAACGTGTTCTTGTTATAACTATTCAGATGCTGCTCAGAAAGCCTCTCTGCAGAAGGTGCTGAGGGATGCCTGGGGTTTCCATGCAGTGGTGATGGACATGAAGCCATGGGTTGGGGAACCATGATGAGAATTGCGTTTGTCATGTGCTGCTGGTCACTCATTGCTCCATCTCTGCCAGGATGAACGCGAGTGTTGCAAACACTCCAAGAGCTTTGATGGCTCTTAATGGGGAATTTTCTTTAAAAAATCAGCCTGCTGGGAGAATGTGTCCTTGTCCCACCTCTGCTTTTGCCCTAGGAGGAGGTTCCCTGTGCCAAGGGTGAGGATTGGTTCCTGGAGCTCGACACAGGATGGTCAGAGTTGCTCAGTCAAGTGTCTCCTCTCAGTGTCCTGCTCTGGAAAATTTGCAGGATAATGTTCTTATTGTGCAAAACCACGAGGGAACAGCCCTTTGGCTGGCAGCTTTCTCATGCTAGAAGAAAAGATGCTTAGACCCAACATTAATAGTAGTTTACTTCCAGGGGCACTTGCTCTGAGCTGGGATAGGGGGAAGGAAGCTTTTTTTGCAATTAAAAAAAAGGCAATCTTTGAGCAAGTCTATGTAATTTATAGTTTCTGTCAGATGTTCTTTTCCCTCGTTTTTATTTCATTAGGTTGGTGTGGGTTTTTGATGTCTTAAGGGCTTTCTGTGCAAAGCCCCCACAACGTCTGAAGAGCAGTAGTGCGTTTAGATTCCAAGTGTAATCTTAGGATGGCTGCTAATCTGAATAAGATAAAAAAAAACCCACCTTGATGTGTTTTAAAACTTATTTTAATTAAGGTCTTTTCTTTCATCTCACCAAAGCCCTGAATTAGTTCCTTCATTCTCCCACAAACATGAGTAGTCCTTGCTGTGGAGTCCTCTTGCGTGGAGCTTCATCAGAAGAGCCAAACCCAGGTTCAGAGTCACTCGTGCCTGAAATGCTGGGGGAATTAAAGCAGGATTTGTGCAATTCAAAAAAGGCCAAAGTAAAAAGGTGCCTCTGTGGTAAGCTGGAAGATGCTGGAATTCCCCAATAGAGTCTTGTGCTCTCCAGCTTTTTCTGTTTAGGACCCTGGGGGCAGGGTAGCTGCTGTTCCTAGATTGTGGAGGTGTGGTTTGACATGGTAATTTGCTGTTTTGTGGTGGCTTCTCTGTATACTTCTACCTCTTTTTCAGCTGATTTTACTCCATTGGTTTTGTTCCATGTGCTTTGCACCTGGAGGGTTGTGGGAGATGATGCTTGGGTGGAGCTGGACTCAGCGGGTACCTGGACCCAGGTCTCCCTGGCTGGGAGATGATTCTGTGATTTGCTCTGGGTATCTTGGGTTTACAGGACATTTTCATTGAGATTTGTCCTAAAACTGGTGTATTCCTGCACAACAGGCTGCCCAGGGCAGTGGTGCAGTCATCATCCATGGAGGGATTTAAAAGCCTTGTAGATGTGGTGCTGAGGGACATGGTTTGTGTGGTGGCCTTGGCAGTTCTGGGTTAGTGGTTGGACTGGATGGTCTTTTCCAACCAAAACAATTCTGTGATTTGATTAATTTGGCCTTGATGAATTAGGGGTTTTCAACACAAGTTTTTTTCCACGGGAATTTTCCTAGTAGCTCTAGTCTGAAGCTCTCACACGCTTTCCTTGCTGTGAGAGGTTATTTGTTTTGCTTGGGCATCATTTGGTAGACGTTGGTGTGGACCCGTCACTAGAAAGGCACCTGGGACAGTGGGTACAACCCACAGTGTCCCCAGCACAACCATTCCCTTCCTGCAGCTGCCCCAGCTCAGAAGCCCTTGGGAGAGGCTGTCTGGTGGGGTGACCTGCTGGCTGCACACCTTGGCCAAGGCAGGCTGCCAGCCAGAAACAAGGTTGACAGAGCATTGGGACACGAAAGGAGCCACCTGCATGTCACAGGGAGCTGCTCCCTGGGTGGTCAGCCAGCTTTGCCAGTGCTCCTGGCCCAGCCTTGTTTCACAGCCCCACTTCCAAGCTGCCCTCCCCAGCCTCACCGTGCCTTAAGGAGAGATTTTTTTGAAAGGGGATGCGAGGATGTATGTGCCAGGACACTGCTTTGGCTGGACAACCAGGGGAGAAGCACTGAGTGATGGGGCTGGGCCGGAGCACCTTTGGGGAGACTGGCAGAGGAGAGGGGACAGCCTTGCCCTGACTGTCACCTTGTGCACCTGCTCCGAGCAGGGAGCACTCCTTTGGCTGCATTGCTGCCAAATAGCCGGGGAGGAAAATTAGGTCTTTTTAAGAGCATTTTTCTCCTCTGCTGGTTGGTAAGAATGAACCCAGAAGGGGGAGGGAGGGGGCGGCAGTGGTGTCATGTGCAGATGCCTGGTCACATGCACACACATCGGCTGTGCTCCTTGATGTGTTTTCACCCAGCTTAGGGCTGGCAGCTCCCAGTACTTACTTTAGAGGGCAGATAGTATTTATTTTGGAGAGTGAGCAAATGTGTATGTGCATAGTTGCTTGGGTTTTATGTCTAAGCAAGACATACTAAATCACAACCCCCAGCCACCTCAGGCCTGTAGCCCCTGGAAGGATGTAGCCCAATTTTTGGTCACATCAGCCTCGATAGGATCCCTTTAAACAGCTGGCAAGGGACATTGGCTCATCTGCAGTTCTTCCAAGGGTGTAACAGGGGGCTTGAAGCAGTCTCTGTCCTATCCCTGACATGCTGGCTAGAAGGGAAGGGGAAGCCAGTCTCCAAAGCACTGAGAAAGGAAACTCGTGCTCAGAAAACCGGGCCAAAAATACAGGATTTTTATAGCACACAAATGTTACCTATAGCTATTTATATGCCCTCCTCAAAGGCTTTTTATACCTTCTCCCTGCTTTTATGCTGCTGGCTGGAGAATATTCTTATATGTTTTTCGTGGCACTAGGATGTTCTCCAGTTGTTCCCTCTAGTGCAGGGCTGTGCGGTTCCAGCCCCGTTCCTGGAAGAAGATGGCAATTTGTGGACCGCGACCTCTGCGTTGCTTTTCATTCATTGTGGTGTGAAAGGAAAAGCTGCCATGAGAACGTGTGATTTTTCACACTCGTAGAAAAGTGGAGACTGCAGTTCTGAGTGAAGGGGTGAGGCTGAAGCACCGAGGCCCTGTCCCTGTAATAGGGACAGTTGATGTGGTTTGTCACTTGGCTGCCCGATGAGCAGTGTGATGGTACCTTAGTCTCTTGTTGGAAAAGGTAACGGTGTTTGCAGGGTAGGTTTCATTTGCTGCTGTCTGAGCAAATTGCTGTTAACCCCAGGTAGCATCTCTGCCCGGGAGGGGTGGGATGGAGCTGCAGACACACACGCTGCTGCCGGGCACCAGCTTTGTAAGGTGACAGCAAGAGGGCTGCTCTCCCATGCCACCCAGCTGGAGGTGATGCTGTTCCATTTCCATCCATCATACTGCTGTCACGGCAATGAAAGCCAGGTTTGCATCTTGGATACCTGTTGCAGTGAATGACAGAAAGGGATGAATATACCTGATAATAACAGTGTTAATAAGAGTTGAAGGAGGGAGCTCTGAGGTCAGGAGCAAGTGTTTTTCCTGTTTCCTACACTGTGCAGTGGCTCAGGAGCAGTGTAAGGTTAGTTTCTTGTTTCCAGGAGCTCTGGACCCAGCCACCCTGCTGAAGGTTGCATGCTTGGCTTGCTGAATCATTGATCTAGACTGCTTGAGCAAATTCTTCATTCCTCTTAAATGCAGACTTGCACTTACAAAGCCAACAATCTTCTAACATTTCTGAGGCTGAAAGTAGCCAAATTAGTGGCTTTTGTCATCGGGGATGCTGTCTTTTTTCATCACTCTGGGAATAATGTGCAGATCCAAGGGTACATGCTATCCAACAAAGAGGAATTTTTTTATTTTTTAAATAAAGGGAAAAAAGGAAAGGTTTGCAGCTTCCTGTGCTCTGGATGAATTGGGGATGGCTTCTCTTTGGTTGCTGCAGTTACTTGACACTTCTGTGACAGGGTTTGGAAGCTGAACTTGGGATTCCCTGACTCACACCATGAAGTTTCCCATTTGGTCTATACTGGGCAGCATCAGCGTGCCGAGTTTGTCAGCTCCCTCTTATATGCAGGTGTGGATATTTGCTTATGACAGATAAAAATAACTGGGTTGTCTTTCAAAAAACGTCATGTCCCATTAAAATATCAGCATTGCATAGGAGATTGGTTTTGTTTTTAGAAATGCTGAAGCAATGGCTTTTTCCATGAGGCTTTTCCCCGGAGGAGCCTCCGGGATCGCAGAGCGTGTTTTAGCTCCATCTCTTGCATTTGATTTTTGTCTTCCTGCAATTATCTTTTTTTTTTTTACTACCTTTTATTAAAAAAAAATGTTGTAGTGATTCTGTGGGGGACATAGTAGGCTGTTAATACAATGGGTGCTGTAGGGCAGAGTGGGAGATGCAGAGTTTGGGGGAAAGAATCCAATTAAGGACTCTGCAGCATGGCCATTTAGACTGGGAGTTTTTCCTATCCCAAGCTGAACTCTTCCAAAGTTGCCTGCAAGTTTGCTGTGCCTCGGGCTCTTGCTCCCTGTGCCCATAGAGGCAGAGCTACCCACAGGGGAGACTGAGACACATGTGCCATGTTTGGAGATCCTCTGCTTTTCTTTCCCTCCCTATTGTCGTTTTCCTTTGGCAATGCCCACAATGAGAAGACAACTTCTTTAGTGGTTTGTTGATTTTTTTTTTTGCAGAAAGAGCTTTCTGACTCCTCCTGAACCCGCGAATGGATTTCTCAACCTCCAGCCATCCGAGGTGTAAATGAGATGGGAGAGAGAGCTTTACATGAATCCAATCTGCCTGCTGGCAGCCCACTGTCTGCCTGCTTGGTTTTGCATTTTTCTTCCCTAGCGTGGATTTCTTTAATTTTTTAATTCTTTTTTTTTTTTTTTTTTCCAAAATGCTCACCAATTCCATCGCTAATTATTGCCAAGCCGGTGCTGTCATTGGCCTTGGGAGGTGCAGCACGAGGGGCAGGGACCCCCAAATTCCAAACAATTGAGATTTACTGGGCGACTTGGGCAAAGTGCATTTGTTGCCTTGGAAACAAATAGCAGCAGTGAACAACTAAATGAAATTTATGGAGTCAACTTCAATAAATCTTGATGATAAACGTGCAAAACCATAGATGATTTGATGAAGATCTACAGTATGCAGATGTGAGGGATGATAGCAAGTTATAGAAGTGCTTCCGATGAGATTTTGGATTGCTACAGTCATGTTCCTATAATATGGGATTTTTTTGTTGTTTCTGAGGAAGCTGTTTCTTTTCATAGACATGGCATTTAATTTTAATTTCCAGCGTATCTTTTACTTTAATTGGCACGCTGGATGATTACAGTGTGTTGTTTTGTCTTTTGCAAATCCTGATTCATATCTTAATTCAGGATAAAAATAAAATTGAGAACTGTGGCAATCTAAGGGAGCAAGAAGTGCCGCGTCGCATGCCTCCGGGAAGGGTGCAAGATTTCACAAATTAATTAAAGCATTTATGTAGGACATCTCCCTAATTCCTTGGGTGAGCATTTGTGCCTTACAGGATGGGGACAGGTTTGTGATTTTGTACTCACAGTTTCTGTGGCAGATCTTTTTTTCTCATGTGGGAAGCTCTCTGTGCATAGAGACAGGGCGGTTGTTGAGGTTGTTTCGGGTTTTTTTCTCACAACAGGTGATATTTTCTAAAATTGATATTTTTTGTTTCTGGTTTGACCTGCAGATCGATAATGGTTTGGGAATATCAGTAGACTTGCCTGGAGACTATGTTGTAAACCTTCAACACAGCCCTTAACACAATTTGATGTTTTTCCATTAGTTCCCTTACTTTTCTTGTTACAGGGTCTTATTTTCACGATTTTCTGCCAGGTCAGGCAGCACAAGAAACCTTTGTTTCTTCCTTTGTCAGCAGGGTTGCATGGGGCGGTTCTGCAGCTCCCTCAGACTGAAGGGAGGTCCATGGCAAGGACCCAAACCCAAGTTCGGTCTGATGTGTGGGAGCATGGACATTATCACCTTTAGGAAAATGCCTCCCCATATCTTAAGCCAGTTTCTCTGCAGAGGCATCTTTTTCCCACTATACCTAGTTGGTGCTTTGGTTGTGATGAATATTGGAGGTCTGCCAGATGGACTGATCATATCTTCTAACCTCAGCCCTCCTTCTTCTTTCTTATCTAACCCTTTCATATTCTTGGCTTACTCCTGGAATAAGAAACTGTTTCTGAGAATAAGGACCCTGTGTCAGTGCTGTCCTTGGACTATCAGCAAGTTAAAAAAGAAAAGCAAGTTGTAACGTGGGGTCCTGCTCCCACTTTGGCGCGTGGTTGTTTCAGATGCACCAGATTTTCTTTGTTCCTTGGATCTACCCAGATTCCAAGCCAAGCCCAGAAGTTGCCAACTATCTTCCAGCTGACAAAGTCAGCACTTCACCATGTCAGCCCTAATATTTTGTACAGATTTTGAAGATCCGAATGTGTATTAAGCATCTGACCTGCAAACCATCTCAGATCTGGTAGCAGAGTTTGCAGAGTGGGCCCGCAGAACCCAGCGGTTGCACGGAGATCTCACAATGCATTTTGATTTATTTAATGCTGAGCATGCTCATAACCTCAGCTGGTACCAAAATTCAGGTTTCCCTTTGATCAAGGTGTGGAAGGCTGTAAACCTGAAGGGCTTCCTGGAGCAATCCCATGCACGTGTGATGGTTTCCAAGCTGCGCTCTGATGTTTACAGAGCACTGTAGCTCTTCCCATTAACATACAACTATATAAGACAGATTGAACTCCATTAGGAGCTAAATTTAGTGACTTGCTAACTTCTTTTTGATATGTTTTTATAATTTCATTGTATTATGACACCTGGTTTTAAATTTGCATGAGTAAATGAGCCTCTCACTAAGTCAGGTAAAAAGATTTTTCACTTACCTACCATGAAATAAGACATTAAAAAAAATAGACTAGAAAGCAATGTATCCTTGACGTATTTCGTTTATGTTTTTTTCAGCTATGCTGACTGAACAGTTCTAACTATTAATGCTACAATAAAGCTGTTTATACCATTTTAACAGGCTAAATAATTTCACATTATGAAGACATTTTGTAATTAATTTAGTATTTTGTGGGGGAACCATGTTTTTGGAAACTACAAATTTGCATTTAATTACATTCACAAATTGAATTGTAAGTTGCAGCGAGTGAAAACTGGCCTTTTATGGTTCACCTCAAAATCATAAAGTCTGTGGATGGGCTTAACTCTAGAGAGAATAGCCTGAACTGGGATTTCCATCACTTCTTTGTAATATAGATTCCTGCAGGAATGGTTAAAAATACCCATCAGTCAGTGAAGCTCCTGCAGTTGGTTGAAGAGCAGCCTGTGAGCCTTCGTTCCTGCTGTCACAGGGAATTCCACCATGTTTCACCAGCATGAATTTACGGTATTTTAAAAAAGATATCTGAACTTTTATTGGCAAGGCCTGAGCAACTTTGAGACCTGCACTTCAAAGGTATTTTTCTGCTCTTTTTTCCTGTCTGAGGAGACCAGCCAAGCTGCTGCTGCCAGTGGGATTTGAAGGATGTGTCTACAGGGGGAGGAAGGCCAGCATAGTGGTGGGGCAAGAACATCCTCTTGTTTCAGCTGGCCCATGAAGAGTGAGGAGATGGCACCGATGCTTGTTTGGTTCTGCCCTGGGCTCTGCTAACGAGCTCAGGCAGAGGTGAAAGTCCCTCTCTTAATTACCCAGCTTTTTGGCTCTCCCCATCTCTCTTGACATCACCATTTTTAATCTGTTTGTGTTACTGATTTTTTTTTTTTTCCTTTCATTAATAGTGACAGATGCTTTTAATTAAAAAGAAAAGACAAAACAAAATCCTGAGTAAAACAAAAAGAGAATATTCTAATTTGGCATGACATTATGAGACAGAATGGCTCCTGGCATGCAAGGTATGGAAAAGGTCATCTTCCATGGCTACAGCCTTTTGCAACGGTGGAATTAAGTTCAAACTCGGGCTGGTTTTGAAGTCTTAAGTCTCTCTGGGGATTCCTTTCATAACATCTTCGAACTGGATAACACTACAGTAAATGAAATACACTGCACTGGATTAAAGGGTTATTTCCCCTGTGTGTCAGGCTGACACAGAATACCAAACCTCAGGTTGCCTCCGAGTTGTCTCTATCTGCTGATACCTTCTCTGCTTTACATAACAGGAGGTTTTGCAGGGAACTTTTGTGATTATTTATCCAGCTTCGCCACTCAGTGAATGTAGAACAATTTTATGCAGCAAGGAAGCAAAATAAAACAACTAAACGGGAAGGAATTTAATGGGCTTAAAAAAATGTGAAGGAAGCGATGCAGGAAGGAGTGGAGCTGCCTCTTCAGGTCTATTATGCTGCTCTGTAATTTATACTGAAATACAAAATATAGATCTCTGCATTGCCACTCATCTTCAGCAGCACAGAACTTGCAATAACAACAGGGTATGATATATGCTCCTGTGCTCTTATCTGACTGTACCAACAGTTAAAATTTGTTAAGGATCATTTGCAGTGTGTTTTGTTGTAGAACAAATGTTCATTTTCACCCTGAGCATGGTGTACGCTGCTGCTCGTGCAGGTTGTGCTCAGTGCTGGGTGACCAAACCGCTGCCATCTGCACAGGGCCAGGGCCACCGTGGCCCAGCTCCAGACCACATCCCTCCCTCCCCACGCCAGGGAGAAGATGTGAGGCTTTCAATATTGGAACATCAGCTCCTCCAGCTCTGTCATCGTGACACGCCTCAGCTGTGCCCAGGGTGATGCGGTGGGGTGGCAGGTTGGTCTGGGGAAGAAGGCTCCATCTCTGAGCTCAGGAGGGCAAACTGCAGTGGGCACTGAACCCACTCCCAGACTGGCAAAATTGTTGTGGTTCTTCCTTTCTCCACCAAAGCACTGAGGAAAGACCACTCTGAAATGACAGGGAACCTGTGAAACATCAGCTGTTCAAGAACTTTGCTGACAGGGACTTTTCTGCTCCCTCTTTGCCTCCTGCCATTTTATTTTGGCTGAGATGGCCCAAGGGTGTCATATGGAAAACTGGAATTGTCTTGTTAAGTGTATATAGAAGATAAAATGCATCCTCTGTATTCTTGATACACTTGGGTTTGGTAAAATAGGGCTCTGTATGTTGGTGTGTGCCTCTGGCTTCTGTTCTTTGTATGGAATCTATCATCTGGCTCAGCATCCATCCTCTTGCATTTGGTTTTCTCTGGATGTACTTGTGGAGAAACTGCATCGGATTCCTCTGTTTCCAAGTGTTATTCATATATAAACACCCCCACACATTAAAAACACGTGGGAAAAGATAGCTGGGTTTCTGCTGCCCATGAGTAATTCAAATCAAGGCATTTTTAGATGTACCTCTTACTTGGAAGATCTGGGAGGAAAAGAAGCAGGGGCAGGGAATTTGCATGTCCTGCTTTTCTGGGTTCATTGTAGGCACCTCTCTGAGATTCTGTGTCTTTCCAGGAGCTCTGAAATCTTGCTGGAAAATCTGAGACAGATTGAAAACATGCTTAGAGCCTTAGCACTTCCTCCAGATTATTTCTTCAAGTATTTAAAAATATAATTTATAGCACTAAAATAAATGTTAATGAGCCTGCATTACTTACAGCTAACAATAGTAGTTCTATTCCAATCCAGCAGCTTTGCAGGGCATTCAGCAGTAGAGGAGCTGGGTGAGGACACCTGGCTTTTTGTTTCTGGCTTGGGCCTTGAAGCCTGGAGCAGTTTTATTCTTTTGTGCTTTACTTTCCCAGTTCTGCTCTATAGCAATGAACAGCTTCCTTCCTTTGTTAAACCACCTAGGATTTATCATAGGCCACTGGGCAAGCATTAAATACTAAGCTGATTTTTAAAAGTGTTATTTAATATTATGTTTATACCTTTTCATGGTAGCATGTATCGTTAGGTGCTACTTGCAGTCACCTTTGTGCTTTTCCAACCAAGTAAGGACAATCCTTGGCTCAGGTTTTGGGTTTTTTCCCACTAGCAGGCGTGGCATCTTCTAATTAATTTTGTAAATATGCTTTTTGTTTGTGGGAGTGGGGAGTGGGGGTCCTTTCAGTGTTGGGGCCTGGGACTCACCATGCTGGCGATGCTGGTTGCACAGATAAGTTGTCATGAGAAAAATAACAACTGGGGAGTCAGCTCCTCTCCTCTTCCTTCTGATTTTCAGTTACTTCCAATGGCATGATATTTTAAGGCTCTCAACCTGCTGTGTGGAGCCAACAGTGAAGTGGGGAAGGAAAAGCACAGGGGAGGTGGCCCAGGGGGCCTTAAGGAGCTGCCCAGGATCAGGACATGGAGTCAGTGGGAGAGAGAGGTAGGAGTAAAGGGAATGGCAGGGATTCAACCTTGGCATCATGTCAAAGGCGCCGAGCCCTTTCCCGAGCAGCTGCGAACCCCGTGACTGCAGGAAGCCAAATGGTTTGTTTGTGTGTTTACATGGATATGTGGATCTGTGGAGGGGAAAACCACTTAGCAGAAATTCTGCTATTAAAGCAGATGGTGGGAGATTAATCTGTTTTTTTGGGGGTACGTGCTGCTACGGTGACCAAATTATTAATTCCTTCCCATCCTTTCGTCATTACAGGGTGTGGGTGAATCGCGTTTCCCGAAACTCACAGCTCAAAAGCAAAAAGCAAAGAGATTTTGGGGAAGCAAAAGAGTGTTTGTCAGGTTTTGTTGCTGGGGTTTTGTGACCCATGCTCCTTCCCCACCCTTTCCAGGTGCTCCTGTCTGGTCTTGACCCATTTCAGCTCCCTCGTGCACTGCCTGCCCTCCTGCAGACCTGGGGAAGCCCCTTTGCTGTTCCTCAAACGCTACTGGTTATGCGAGATTTTTAAATTTTTTTCCTTCCATTTTAGAAATTGCTCTTTCCCCCCACCCTGCTGTATCACTGACAGCTGCATTCTCCTTGACAGTTGTGATATTTGTATTTATGCATAAAAACAGTAGGGAGCATTTGTGTAGGTGTCACTAATTTAATTTAATTTAATCTGATATGTATAGAGAGGACTGTTCTGCACTAAAGCCATTCTCTTTATTTTACAGTCTCCATCGTCATCAAATACAACTCCTTTCATTCTCCTCTTCCATTCACCTACCCAAAGACCAAATCTGGAAATAGTAACCAAAAGAGAAGCCCACGTCATAGACAAAGCAGGGAAAGGTTGAAGTAATTTAAGGGTAAGTAATTTCTTTCGTCCTTATTCTAACTTGAAGCTTTGTGTGTAAAGCTACAGTAGTAACTGCAAGGCTGTACAAAGAAGCTGCTTTATGTGCAAAGTGGAAAAAAAGGACTGAAATGCTGATTTGGTGGTGAAAGGAAGGTAGAGCAGCACCTTTGGCTGGTGAGAAGGTGCCCAGAAGAGTGGTGTGCTGGGGGGTTTGAATGTTTTGCCCTATTTCTTCTCACCCTGGGGTCCATCTTGCACTCCTGCCTGGGTGTGAGCAGGTTGTTCCACACAGGTCATGGGCTTCGTGTGGGTTTGGCTGCTCCGAAAGAGCTTTGCAGTTGAGAGGGAGCTGAGAGTTTGCAGTGTCCTGCCAGGGAAGTGCTCTTTTATCATTCCCTTCTCCTTTTTCCCCTTAAATTGTTGCTTAGCTGTGGTCAGGAGCTGTGGTTGATATCTTTGCATGGTGCAGGATATTTTGGCTTGCTGCTGCTTGCTGCAATCCCCTCAGTTTCGTGGGCTCCCCAAGCTTTTCCTGGAGAGCAACCTGGCAGTGCCTGTGCTGGGATTTTCCAAAGGGAAGCATTGATGGGGGCTGGAGGAGGGACAAATCCTAACGGCAGAGTGAGGACGGCCTCTTGGTGGAAATGTTTGCCTTAAGGCTTTTCTTTTGCTGCGAGGGTGGTGAATAAGAGAGGAGGAGATAGAAAATCAGCGTTTGTGGAATTCAGAAGCCTGGCTGAAGCATTAGTAATCTCCAAATGTTAGGGAATGCGTTTTTTCCTCCCCAGTCCCAGATCTGTGCCTGCATATATTGCATTTCCACACGTGTTCTTTCATAGATGGACAGGATATGCATGTGCTTACATTTGAGAACTTAGCTGGAAACATCTGGGTTTTCTGGTTATGCATTGTCAGATCATAACATAATATCATTCCAGTTGAAACAGCCCTGATACCAGGGAGGAGGACATGCCTGTAGGAGATGGAGGAAGAGAAATATTTTTATTTAAAGGATTATTTTTCAATTTTTAGTTGTTCTGCAGCTTTTACAGACATTTTTTAAAATAAAAGGTTGGGAATTTTCATGGGAAGCACACACCTCCATTTTTTCTCACCCCCTGGTTTATTTCAGATCCTTTTTTTTTTTTTTTTTTTTTTTTTTTTTTTTTGGTCCCCCCTCTGCAATGTTTGTCCATGCAAAATTCGTATCTGGGAAGGGCATCTTAAATCCCTGCTTTTGACTCAAAAAGGGAAAATATGGAAGTGAAAAGAGAGATTGTATCATTTAAGAAATATGATTCATGAATTAATCCTCGTCTGCTACACCATCTGTGGCGTGTGTTTCAATACAAGAATCCTGTTTTTATATCTCTTTAAAAAAGCTTTCTTCTTGCTGGCTGCCTGGATTTTCTGCAGCACTAATGGGGAATCAGCTTCCTTTTGGGAAGGGACACAGCCTGGGGCAGAGGCCCCTAACCGCTGTCCAAGCTTAGGTTGTCAGGGAGGATGCAGAGCCGAGGTTTTTTTGGGGGCCTGCCAGGTCTCTGTGTCACACAGTGACTTGCAGGCAATGCCCTTCCATGACTGGTTTATTGCACTGGAAGTGTGGTTGGGAATGGTGCAAGGGAGGGGCAGTCATGGGCAGGGGTTGCAGGCAGCTGCCTAGATTGTTCTGCACAGAAGATAAAGGGTTGTTGCTAAAAGTTGACTGGCAGGGTATTTTGTTCTTGGTGCTCTGGAGAAGAAAGGACTGAGGTAGGTCCCCATCCTCTGTTTACTAGTAATGTTTTTCTAATCTCTGTAACTCTGGAGAAATGGGGGTTGCCCATCATTACCTCAAATAGGAGCTGCTACACTTGGTGTCACTGAATGATGCGGTACTGGTTTTTTTTGGGGTGACTGGAAGAGGGTCTCCTTTTTCTAATTTAATTCCTTGAACTGTTCTCCGGCTTTTTACAGGAAAGAATTTTCCCTTTTTAAACAGATTTCTCAGGTTTCTATTCAGTACACCAGCAGTACCCCTGGTTTGCTTCTGGAGTCAGACCTGAGATAATAGAATCACAAAATCAGTTTGATTGGGAAAGACCTTTTAAGATCATTCAGTCCAACTCTTAACCCGGCACTGCCAAGGCCACCACTAACCCATGTCCTGTAGTACCACATGTACATGGATTTGAAATCCCTTCAGGGATGATGACTCCACCACTGCCCTGGGCAGCCTGTTCCAGGACCTGACAACCCTCTGGGGAATAAATGGTTTCCAGTGTCCAATCTAAACCTCTCCTGGTGCAACTTGAGGCCATTTCCCCTTGTCCCATCTCTTGTTCCTTAGGAGAAGAAACCAATCCCCACCTCGCTATGTGTGATCCTTTGTCCTCCTTCACAAATGGGGTCCCCAAGCAGGACAGTGTTACAGCACATGCATCCATCATCGATCCCTTTTCTGGACTGAAGTGTCTTGCTGCCTGGGATTGCCCTGTCAGTGTTCTCATCTGCTTCATGTGGGATGCCTGTAAAAGCTTGAGTGGTTTTTTTAATTTGTCCTGGAGGAGGATCCCAAGGTGCTGGAGGTGGTGGATGCCCATTGCCCTTGTCACAGCTCTTGGTGGCCTCAGCCCATGGCATGGTGATGCAGCTGCATGGCCACAGCATTGTCTCTGCCAGTGTCACTAATGTGCAGTAAGTGCAGCCCTGGTGAGCTCCCAGGCCCTGGTAGTGCTGATAGATGGAGGTGATCCAGGAGCTCTACACGAGGGTGAAATACTGCGGGTTTATTGCCTCGCCATCCGTTCTGTTTTCACGCCTTTCTGCCTCCCTGACTCATTGCTGCTCGGTCTCTGCTTCCAAGTCCTGTTTGCTGTGGTAACACTCATTGTGGACAAGAGGAGAGCATTGCAGAGCTCTGGGGCTTGCAACTGCTTCTGGAGCCTTTTATTTTTCTTTTCAAATGAGCATCTAGAGCCAGGAGATGTGACAGAACAGAAAACATTAGCGATACGTTTTGTACAACCAGGGGTAGCATTTTCCAAAAAAACTTTCAGACCCCACAAAACCTCTGCTGGTAAAAAACCCCAAGAAAATCAACAAATTATGCCTGAAATGGGAAAAGAGAAGCAGTCAAAGCATTTTGATGCACATATTCCATTAGCCATGGTTTCTACTTCTTATTTTAAGCTCTTATTAAAATTAAGCAGCTTCAATTTAAAGAAAAATAAAAAAAAGAGGAATGTTTATGCTGAGTGTGGGCCCTGGTTTCCACTGTAGCCTGAGTTTGTAAATGGGACACTCTGGTGGATCCCACCTGGCTTTTCCTCTTTCCACCCTCGATGTCCTTCCCAATCAGCTCATTAGTGGCCAGGAGGGTGACAATGCAGTGGCAGAGGACATGTGACAGCAACTGGTTTCTTGCAGAAAGCTCATGAAGGGGTGAGAAGCATCAGGTTCACCAAATATTTGTTAGGACCCCAGTGAAACAGCTGTTTGTTTCTCATAAACAATTATGCCAAGATAGAAATTGGCTTGTGATTGTACAGACTTTTCTGGATGGGGAAAATTAAGCAGTAATAGCTGGAAAAATAATACGGGCTATGAGATAATAGATACCTAAGGGATAAAATTAAACAGTACTTTACAACGAAGGAAGAGGTTTTGGCAGTAAATGGTTTGCATTTGACTTATTTTTGTTTACCAGAGAACTGATGTTGTGTTGGAGAGGTTGTCCTGGGATGTCTTTTCCTATGCCTGTTTTGGAAAATAGTTGAAGGTCTTACTTTTTTTAATTCTGAGAGGCATGGTGCCAGGGCTGGAGGGCAGCTCACTCTGTCCGCACTGCTGGTGAGTTGGCGGTGATGGGAATGTATGTGGCTTTGAAGTGGGACCAGAAATTGTTTGAAATACCACAGGGAGCCAAGAAAGCTCAGAAAGGAGCAGTAGCATCTTTGGTACCCTGACAGGGTCCAGACAGAGTTTGTTCTTGTCTTGCACATGTGGTTTGTGCTCTGCTGTGGTTGTGGTTTGTCCCTCCACTATGTGCTTTTCCGTAGCTGTTCCATTAGTACCCTGCTAAGGGGGTACCTTGGAAATGCCATTTTCTCCATTTCAGGTGGCTCGTACCATCATCTCCTTTGACTTGTGCACAGGGAATGTGCAGACCTGGGCCAGACCAATGCCTTGGTTGCCTCCCAGTGACTACGGTAAATCTGGTGATCCCAGGGCTGGGCTCCACAGCCAAGTGCCGGGACTGGGCTTCGTTCCTCTTCACTATGTGGAAAATAAAAGCCCAGTTCAGCCAGACCTACAGGTCGAGATCCAAGGTCTTTGGCCCAGCCTTTTATTCCTGCTATCAGCTTTTAATTTCCCAAACCTCATGAAAAGTCTCCTTGCCAGGTCGGGGAGTTCCCTGGGAGAGTCCAGTGGTGCAAAGTGCTGCCATCCCCTGGCGCTGAAGCAGGACTCAGGGGGGCTCAGCACCTCTGCAAATGAGGCCAAACTGCCAAGTGCACGGAAAATGAAATCATTAAGTCGCTGTTGCATTAAGACTCTGTTTTTATTCATGGAGTGTAATGTGATTCATTTGCCCTTTTGCTCTCATGTGGAGAAGGCAGTCATCTCATATGCATCGCTGGCTGCAGGGAGAGTTGTATTTATTTATTTTTTAAATTGTGTGTGTGTGAGCAGACATCTTCCTCAAGTGCAGAGCAGCCACAGACTTGAGACTTGTCTTTTTTCTCTGTGGTCTCCAAGGCTGGTGCCTGCCATCCTGTTTGTGGGAGCCTTTAGCTCAGCTCTTCTCAAGGCTTCATGGTGATGGTGATTTCTTCTGCCCCTGTCCTGCTGTGCTAGGGCAGTGCTGGAGAATTACAGGCTCCTTACTGAGCCCCTGCACCACACCCAGAGCCTGGGCTGAAGTCATGAGGGACACTGGCACTGTGGTGTGTTGCTGAGCTCTGGGGCCAACAGCATCCTTTGGTGTCCCACTGACACCAAGTCCCTACCAGCTCCATGCAGAGGGATGGATTAAGCTGTTTACCAGGGAGCTAAGGGTGCCTCAACACTCACAACCTCAGGATTATGTATCTGGCATGGGATCTTGGTGAGATGTAGGGTGGGACCCTGCTCCACTTGATTAAATGGATTAAAAACAAGTGAGGATTGTGGGTCCTTTCTGCTGTGGGTCACCCTTTGCAGTTAACTCCTACTTGGTATTAAAAGAAGAAACACACAACAAGGGAAGAGTATAAACAGCAAAAGAACAGAAAAATGGCAATTAAAAAAAAATTTTAGCATGGGGAGCGTTAACTAAGTCAGAGGGTAATGAGTAAGCCAGTTTGAGTCACTTCTCCTTGTTGTGGGACAGAATCAGAGTGGTTCAGCGCCACGTGTTCCATCTCTACCTGCAGACTGAGGAAGAAATCCCTTTCCAGCCCAAACAGCCATGGCCAGCCCTTTTCCAGCTCAAAGCCTTGAACTCAGTCTTGCTGTCAAATTCCAAGCAGTTGCAACATGTGGCACAGCAACTGCCTCAAAGTCCTCAGGTGACCCTGGATTTCTAGAGCTGCAGGGTCATAATATGTATAAAAATCTGTATTTTGGAATCAAAAGGCAGGAGGAGAGAGTTCATTCAATGGGTTTATTTTCTTTTTTGCCTTGTCCTTTTATTCTCTGTTTTTTTTCCCCCTTCCAATGTTGGGAGACAAAATCTGTGCTAGGAAGGACCAAGGAAACAAAGCCTGGAGTGCAGGCAAGGGAGAAGGCTGTTCTGCAGGAGGGCATGAGCTGGGTGCTTAATTTGGTGATTTTCCTATGTTTTGTTGATGGGGAGGTGTAGTAAGAATGGGTCAGGTGTGGATAAAGATAAGGAGAAAGAGTTTTCAAAAGAGCTCAGAGCCAGGAGCTGTTTGTGAAGGATGTTTTTGTGCCTCCCAATGATTTGGGTAGACAAAAGCGGGGAGGTGCTGCTGCCGACCTGCTCCGCTCTTTGTTTTCAACCAAGAAATGCACAAATCGCTGCTGATATTGCTGAGTGGTTTCCTGCTGCTCTGTGGCTTGATGTGGAGCTGCAGTTGTTCCCAGCCTGGTTCCTGCCTTGGCGGTGCCGTAGCACACACAAAAATTAGCACACACAAAAATAAAAGGGATCAAACATCATAATTCCCTATGCGGTGCCTGATGGGAAGATGTCTGTGCCAGCACCTTCACCTTGTATCACACTTGAGACCCTGGATGGATTTGGAATAGATTCATGCCTTTTGGAGAGTTCTAGAAAGGTCAGAAACAGAAAAGAGGCTCTAAAACAATACAGCAACCAGCTGGTTGCACTGGGTTTCATTTTACTGCCCAGAGTAACATCATGAGCCACAGTGTTAATACCGTGCCCACTGAATGCCATCCCCCTCTCCCCCCATTTTTGTCAAGAGACAAGCCTGTAGGAAGGTATTTTTTTCCTGAAGAATTTCTGCAAGGCAGTAATAGGCTTTTTTGGAGGGGACGGTCCTTGTACCCAGAGCTGTAAGGTGGGTAATTTACAAGGCAATGTGCAAATGCCAAATTGTTAGGCAGAACTGCAGCTGATTTAGAAGGCAGTTAATGCTATAAATGTGCCAAGTGCCAGTAGAGTGTTTCTACAGATGGAATAACTGGAAATATTGGAGAGATTCCAAAGGTTTAATCAAATTCAACCAGTTTTTCTCCTTTTTCTTTTTTTCCTTCTTTTTTTCTTCTTTTTTTTCTTTTTTTTTAAACTGCTGAATTCTCTAAGGGATATGAGTTGAAATAGTAGATTATTCTGTTGCTTTTTATACCATGGGGGAGATTTTTGTTGATTAACATAAAGCACATACTTCCAAGCAAACACATAAGCAGGTCCATAAATCAGCAACGCTGCCAGAGCCTGTGCTGGTTGAGTTTATAGGGTCCATCATCTTTAGATACCTTGGCAGGAGAGTCCCTGGAAGCAGGCTGATGGGTTTTCAGTCATCCAGCACAAAGGGAGCGAGGGGTTGGGGTGGTGACAGTGTCACTGGTCCTGCACTGCTATTCTGCCAGACCTGGGCAGGGTTTGGTGGGATTCTGGGCATGACCATCCGTTCCGTGGGTCACCATGTAGTGCTGGGCCATGCATATGTTTCTGCACAGATGTACACCTTCCTCTGGTCTTTCCAAGGCTGCTTATTTAGCCAGACCATATGTACCTGGGCATGGAGACAGCGTGATGTGGAAAGAGTATCGTGTTATCCTTGGGCTGCAAACACCAGCAGGAGCAGTTCAGAGCAGGTTTGGCCTGCAAGGAGATCCAGAGCTCCTGAGCTTGCATAGCAGGACACGCATTGTGATCAAATGTGATTTTTTTGCTCATTTATCAAAAGCAGGGACCAGAAAAGCCCTTTGTTCTGTCCCAACATTAGCTCTCCCTGTCCATTCCTAAAATAGTCATCCAAAGCGTGGATGAAAGCCACCAGGGAGAGCGGGGACTTTGTGGCATGTCTCAAGGTAAAGCTTTGCTGCAGGAGAAGTGATGTGTGACCAAGCTGGGGAAGGGGTTGGAAATTATTCCATGGGGTTTCCCATGTTATTGGTACAGAAAATGGAGAGCCCATCCCCATGGCTGGAAACAGAGCTTTGTTTCAGGGCCACAAACCCCTGCGGGTGCAGACCACAAGGAAGGACTCTACCAGGAGTGATGCTGTGACAGCTCTGAAGCTTTTATCTCTCTGGGGTTGTTTTGTGTGACATTTCTTCAGCAGTGTATATATATATATTTATATTTTTTTTGTGGATGGCCTGATTGGATCCATTAATTGCATTTATTTATTTTTTTGTGAGGGAAGAAGAGTTTCCTGCTTTTCCTAGAGTGTTTGGTATTGATTCTCTCTACCACTCTGCAGTTGGGGACTGTCCCCTCCCAGGCATTGCCATCCTCTGCCCACTTTCTGCACAGACCCCTGTGTCTCTCTGTGCAGAATTTCACACTGAATAAATTGCTAGAAAGCCATTAGCCTCCATGCCACAGTCTGCTGCTCCTGCCTTCCTGCACCCACCTCCACCCTGCCATTGATCCACCCCACTCTCTTCTTGCTGCAGCCAAGCCTGCCTAGTGCCACGGAGCTCAAATTGCTTTAAATGGAATGGTCTGAAAAATGGTTTAGAAATGTTCCCTCCCCTGGGTGAAACTGCCCATTCTGCCAGACAGCTGGGAGCTCTTGGGTGATTTTACCTGGCCTAAGGGTGGAGGAAGACTCTTCATTGCTTGTGGGGTTTTTTGTTTTGTTTTAAATTAAAGTCAACGTGGAAATTAAAACCTACCTGATTTTGGGAATTGGGCCCCTGATGAAGCTGTTGTCTATGGATCTGTGTCCTAGGATGTATGTGATAGAGCCGTAGGATGGTTTGGATTGGAAGAGACCATAAAGATCATCTTGTCCCAACTCCCTGCCATGGACAAGGACACCTCCTACTAGACCAGGTTGCTCCAAGCCCCATCCAGCCTGGCCTTGAACACTCCCAGGCAGGCTCAAATGGTGCCTTGGCTCCTTGCTAGCTCTTGGCTTTGGCAGGATGGTGGTTTTCTCCATGCCTTGGGATCTTGTGCTGTCACACTGTGCAGTGCTCGGTGGCAGCTTTGGCTTGAGAGGCATCAGATGGTTGTTTTCCTGTTGAGTTGGTTGTGGTTGAAATAGAGGTGTTTCAGACACATAGCCTGTGGTGGACTTCTTGAAAGTATTAAGCTGCTGTAATATGCCGAGGATTGGGAGGGCATCCCTCCAAGGAACTTGGGGCTGGATGAAAGCTGGTGAGCACAGCGCTCACCTACCTGGAGCTGAGGGAGACAAGGACTTTGTATCACAGACATCTGTGGGTGTTTTCTGTGTGGATGCAAAACCCCTTTGGAAGTGCTGCAGGAAGAAGGCTTGGAGAAAGTAAATAATTTTGCAGGTAGTATTGCGTGTCACCCTGAGAAATGGTTGTTTGTACAAAAGGTGGTACAGTGCTTCCAACAGCTGGTGATGTTCCTTTGTTTCTCATTCGTCATCTGCCAACCCCCCCCCAACTCGTCTTCACTCCAGATACACACATGAGAACCCTTCTGAAGGAACGTTTATCTCAAGTGCTGCTATATCAGGATTTATCCATCTTGTGGATGATCCACACTGAATTGAAGCGCTAAGAGTGGAAGAGTGACACATGCACTCTGTTCCTCTGTTCTTTGGTGTTGCTGAGAGACAGAGTCTGGGGTAGGACTCGGTTGGATTAGGACTCTGGTGGATCTAAATTTGCAAGATGAACCATTGGAGCATCTCCACACCATGGAGTGGCCTAGTTCAATGTGACAGTCTGTCTGTGGGAGATGCCAAGGGTTCAGCTAAGGAACTAGAGCAGACTTGTCCCCAGTCCTCTGATACTTGCTTAATAAATTTGCAAATCCTTGTGGAAATCTGATTGAATTCAATCTTTTTCTAGGGTTTCTCCTTCTTGCTGTTGCCTAATGGTCCTTGGTCCTGCAGTCCCTGCCTCTGTACCACCCATTGGGTCTGTGTGAATGTCCTGGCTGTGTCTTTTCTGACACTTGTGTTACGCTGAAAGTGGTTTGAACAGGCTCCTGCAGGAATATCTTTTGTACCCACAAACTTAACTTTGTGCCTTAAACTCTTCTCCAACATCGTGTCTGCAAGCTGTGATGGTATAAAAGGGCAGTAGACATATCTAGTATACAAAGTCTTATTGAGTAAGCTTGTGGCCTCACCCTTGTAACCTTTCTGCCCACTCTGACCTCCTCCCCCCTAGTCTGCTGACAGCAAACTCAGTGATGCTGCATCAAACTGAATTTAGGATTATCATTGTGATGCCTGGATGTGTTTCTTCTTTGGGAATAATACCTTTGGGCATTTGATGTATAACAATAAGAATCTGAAGTTAGTGTGGTTGATGGGTCTTGTGTTGACAGCCCTGAAGCTCATCCAGAGAACCTAACCCAGATGGTGCAAATGTATTTTTAAATTTTTGTTCAGATTAGGACCACCTTTAAGACAGCAATTTCAGTCTCTGCTTAGGTGTTGTCAAGCAGGAGCCTGTTGTGCTGCTGATGTCTACAGCAGGCTCAGCAGTAGGCTATCAGGAAATTCTTGCTTCACTCCTGATCTGGGTCCAGTTCAGAGCTAGAGGTGAGGTGTTCCTGCCATCATGTTGTGATCCTCGCCCTACTTCTCATCCTCAGACTCTTCCTTTTCACCCGTTTTTAAATGTTATTACTCCAGGGGTTTCATTTCCTCTCTTCACCTAATGATGAGAGAAGTATATTTGCACAGACAGCATTATGTATCTCTGCTTTAGAGAGCTTGACTTGTGTGGCACAGCTAGATGCCATCCCAAATCTTCCTAAGTCTACATGGTTGGTTCATCCTCCCTGTGTTGGAAAGGGCATGACAGAGAATGACACAAGGTACAAGCTGGAACTCACTTGCCTGAGGGACCATTGGAACTTGGGCAAATCGAGGTTTTCAAAGGCAGCATCAACAGGAGAGAGCTGGAATCACACCATCTAAGTATGGAATGATCTTTGATCCAGAGAGAAAAGGCAATGTTGCAGCCTGTGTTTACTTTGGCTATGTACAACAGCTCCAGAACATCGTGTTCCTTTGGTTCTTGTGGGCCTCTTCTGAAAGAGGCACAGGTGAGTCCAAGTCACTTGAATCTCATAAACACGTCCCTTACCATCACCATCACCTCTTGCTCCCCCAGGCTTGGTATTGCAGGTCTGGTCCTCTGTGTGTCTGTAAATAATGTGTTTTCTTCACACTGAACAGAACTTTTCTTTCCAAAGAAATAGAGAAAATATGCAGCAGAATATCTGTCACTTCCAGTCTGTCCTGATTTTCTTTTTGCAGCTCTTTTTTCAGCTTGCTTCAGCTCAGGATGCCCCTGGGGCCAAGTCACCCACCTGGGACCTACTTCTGCTCTTCGCTCCTCTCCTTCTCATTGGCACAGTGTGTGGGGCTCATCCCACAGCTCTTGGCCAGTCAAGGATTTTAGTATTCAGGAAGTTGGGAAGTTTGGCTGTCCTTGGTCTAATTAGTTCATTAAGCACAGGGGAGCTTGGATCACAGTTCAAATGGCTGTAATTTGAGTGAGCTTGAGACAATATGAGAGGATTAAGTAGTAAAATTATGTCTATTACTTTGGCCAAAAAATAACTATTCAATTTGACCTGAATATTTAATTTTCTGAATGTAAGGGTTAGATATTAATATGGGCTTGGCAAGAGAGTTCATCCCTTGCTAAACTGCTGAGAGCTCTTCATGTGCTGAGATCAGTGCTTGATGTCAAGCATGTCTTTCCTAAAGTTCTTTTCTGAACAAATAATTTGCCTCAACAAAGAGGGGACTGGATAAGATTTAATTGCTTATTGTTGTAGGAGGTACTTTTAAATGGTCCTCTAGTCTTAAATCCTGTGGGTATCTGTAAAATAAAGGTGGAGGTGGCTTTTCTCAGAGAGGGGAACTTTGAGTGTCTGTCCCATATTACCCAGACTAGTGTCTCTGCATGTGCCAAAGGAGATCCATCTCCATGGGTGCCTTCTGCTGGGGGGTTGGCTATGGGAAGCTGTCACTGAATGAGCACAGACCAGAATTCCCTGAAGATTCAAAATAATATAGTCTGGAATTAAACCCTTTGCTTTTCTCTCTCCCCTGGTGACAGATGTTGGAGTCCAGGTATGGCACAGAGTGGGCTGAACCAGCCACAGCCCAGCCCATCTGCTGCCTTCCTGCTAGCAAGGAAGCCCCAGGTGGCATTTTCCTGCTTTTACTGGTGCTGTGCAAGGCATGGCTGAGGGGGAAAATCATTCCTTGCCTGCCTAAGATGAGTAAATGCAATATTTTATCTTTTTCCTTTTAAATATTGTATGTCTGCAGTGTATGTCTACTCCAATAAGGAAAACCAGTCCTAACTGGAACGTTTTAAGGGGTTTGTAGTAAATGAGGACAAACACCACCAGGCTGAGAAATTTAAAGGGAATTTGTTAAAAAAAAATAGTGATGTTTTTAGTCAAAATGTTGGGATTTAAGGAGTGTGTTCAGTTAGCTGAAACTGGTGAGCGTGGTGAGAATGAAAGGTGGTTGGTGGGTGATTGCTGTGTTAGCTGAGATGGCAGGGTAGCTGGAGAGCTCGGGTGGAAGGCCCTGGTGCCTTTTCCCTATGCAGGAAGTCGGGTTCAAGGACCGTGTCAGTAATGGATCAAACCCATAGAGTTTTGAGACCTTTCTCACTCACTGTGGCATTGCTGTCTACTGCCAGTGTGGGCTCCATTAGGTGGCATCTCAGCAGATCCTTGCTGGAAGCAGGTCTTTCCCACCCGAACTGGCTGGCTGCCTTCAGGGAGCACCAAGCAGTCACATTGCACTGGGGTACATGCTGAGGTACCCCATTTTCTGGATGGATAAAGTGGTTCCCACTTATCCATCTTGAGGCTTAGAAAGCTTTTGGCTGAGAACATGCTCTACAGAGCAAAGGGACACAGAAACACCACAACACTGACTCTGGAGTCTGGGCAGAGGTCATGTTATTGAGTGTTTTTTTTCATTCTGGCCTGTTTCTTCAGGTCTCCTGTAGCCTGGAGGCTTATGCTTGCTTTGTTCATGTACTGGACACCTTTAAATCAACCAGAGGATGATGCATTGAGTTTGCCAGCATTTCATTTTTTTCTTCTGTGTTTGCTTCTTTGCTTGAAGACCCTCAGTAGGCAGGGGGTTAACAGCATCCTTCTGGTTCTTCCAGTTACCCCGTCAGGACTGTTTAAAAATTAGCTTCTCCCCACTTACAGCAGTGTAATTAGGATACAGGAGTTGTGGGGAATGATTTCACAAAGTGACTTGGTGTACTCGCCCATGCACCCCAGGGAGCCAGGCAATTATGCATACATAATTCTACTCTTTGAATATTTTCTCTTTCTCTGCATAATTTCTCTCTATTCATCTTTCCAGTGTCCTTCTGAGATAAACTTAGAAGTCTCAGCTTTCAGAATTTAAAAAAAAAGATCTTGGGTCCTGCATGTGCACAATTTTGCATTTAAACCAGCAGCCATTCTCCAGGATGGAGCAGTGGGGCTGGGGAGGAGGGTGAAGGAGCCTACAATAGAAGCAGGAGAAGCCCTTTGGTGCAGTAACACAACCACCAGTGAAGAGTATTTTGTTCCTGAGCTCCTGATTCATTTGCCATTGTCACCAGGCAAAGCTGGTGCCCTGCTTTTGACAGGGCAGGTATTTTGTAAGGGTCAGACACTGGCACAGATTGTCCAGAGAAGCTGGGGCTGCCCCATCCCTGGAAGTGTTCAAGACCAGACTGGATGGGGCTTGCAGCAACCTAGCTGAACCTAGTGGGAAGTGTCTCTGCCCATGCAGGGGGATTGGAACTAGATGATTTGAGTCCCCTCAGCTTTGCTCCTCAGGGATTACGATCTGGAAGCCAGGATCCCAGGTGACCCAAGGGTGTCCTCACACAGGTGCACAGCAGCAGAGGCTGGTTTGGACCTTCCAGGCCACAGAGAGTTGGCACAGGCCAGGCTGTGTCCCAGGATGCAACAGAGCTGACCCTTTCCAGTGCAAGTGTATTTTGGTTTCCAATATCCTGTTTATGCTGCTCTGGGTGAATTTATTGCAGCGTGATAAGCAAAACACAAAGCAACTGCCAGCAGATTTCCACTGTCGTCAGAGTCAGTTTATCTTTATAAACTTGCTGTTGACATGATGCAATTTCTCCCTCTCACAGTGTAGCTGTATAGCAGTGAAGTTGTGATAAAAGACAACTTGTTGAAGGGATCCTTTGTCATACTCCTGAATCATCTACAATTCCTTTTTTTCCCTGGTGCCAGAAGTGGGCTGGTGCTTTACAATTATACCTACACTTGATGCCTTTTTCTTCTTCTTCTTCTTTTTTTCCTCCCTTTCTCTCAGTGATTCAAGTTCCCTATTGCACCTTCATTCTTTCCCTCTCTTTTGGTTTCTTCTTCTCCTTTTTTAAAATTTTTTATTTTATTTTAGCCACCTCCTTCTGAAGGCACTGAAGCTGTAACTTCTTTGCTGTGGTCTAAGGAAAAGCTACTGTTCTACTTCCTGAAGAAAGCTCATTGTGTGGTGCCATGAAAAAAGGTTTAAACAACACAAGGGAATAAAGGCACCAGATTTCTCTGAAAGTTTTTCTTTTCTTTTCCTTTTTTTTAGAATTTTTTTTTTAAGGAATAATACATAAGCTGCTACGAAAGGGCAGAAATGTCTCCTGCTCCTCTCTAGTCATGCCTGTGAGGCTGTGAAATTCTAAGCAAAGCTGCTTTTTACATAGGAGCTTGAAAGCCAGACCACCCCACCTCCAAACCTTTGCTGTTCTCTGCATTACCCTCATAAGCCTAACAAAAAAATCCTAAGATTGTTCCCAAAAAGCACAGAATCAAAGCTCATAAGGCAGCAGCATAATTACTTGCTTTCTTTTTTGGTGTAAGATGCTCACTTCCCAAGAGACCTTTTTATCAGGCAGAGCTCAGTCATTCCACCCTTGGCGAGTTCCTGGAGGTTGGCAGCAGCAGAATGAGTGGTGGGTTTGGATCCTGGCTCCACGTCTGTGGCAGCAACAGGCCCTCGAGGTGCTGGATCCACGGTCTGGTCCAACCTCTTTTGAGGTAGGGATGCAGTTTAGGTGAGATGGCCCAGCACCTTGTCAAGCGGAGTCTTAAAAGTGTCCAGTGTTGGGGAGTCCATCTTCCCTGGGGAGATTATTCCAGTGTCTGATTGTTCTCATAGTGAAAAATATTCTTCCTGTGTCCAACCAGGATCTCCCCAGGAGTGGCCTGTACCCATTACCTGTCATCTTTTCCATGTGACTTGATCTTCTTCGTGGCCCTTCTCTGGACCCTCTCCAGCCTGCCCACATAATTTTTGTATAGTGGGAACCGAAACTGAACACAGTATTCCAGGGGTGGCCTAGCAAGTGCTGAGTGGGTTGATGACAACTTTACTTTTGCTAGTGATGCCCTTGTTGATGCAACCCAGAACCCTCTTGGCTTCATTTGGTGCTGCAGTTCCCTTTCCCTACTGACAGGGACTGATTTCTGCTGGCACTTGGCTGGACGTGGACAATGAATCTCCACCAGTTCAAAGTTTTATTTTAGTTTTCCAGTGACATCTTTCCTACACTTGTGGCTTCACACAGTGCTGTGGATTTGGTGCAACTGAAATGGAGAGAATGGACATTTAAAGAAACAAAATAGCTATTTTAATTGAAGCTAATAAAGAGGAAACATTTATTTTGGCCATAGCCATGTAAAAGAATGCTTTCCTTAAGCCTGAAGTTGCACCTAAACCTACTTGTGTTTCCCTGTCAACATTTGTTCTGATTTCTATTTGTGTATTTCTGTTTTTTCCCCAGTAAGTAGGCACAGTACAAGGGTGAGGATGTTCCTGTCTAGCAAAGACACTTTCCTGGAGTGAAATGAAAATTTTATTGTTTTCTTTCCAGTATTACTGCAGCCAGTGATCCTTAGTTATTTTAGTAATAACACACAGAAGGAAAGTCACTTTATGTATTGGCATCCTTGGTAATACAGTGAAATAAGTGTCAACTTTAAAGACAGTAGTAGTCTGGCTTGCAAATTAGGAAATGATGGAGAGGTTTTGGGTTGATGTCATTGATGAGGAAAAGTACAGCAGCTTTACAGACAGAGCTGCAGTCTCCCAGCTCTCTGGGAGCTGCCCGTGGAACATGTCTCCCTTTCCCTGCACAGGAGCTGCACAACTCTTGTGATGATCCAACCCACAGTAATTAATCTGTGCTTAGAGATACCCTGGAGTGAGCTGAACTTCTGTAATTTCTCCTGCTTTTCCTAGTGGATTCTCCAGCAGGACACTAGAAATGTCCTCATGGAGCTGAAACACCTTCACAATGCTTTGGCTCTTCCCAGTGGAAAATAATTTAATGAGAACAGGCTCAGGCAGCTGGAGTTGGGATGTGTGCCAACAGGCAGTGTGTGTCCTTCCAGCCAGGGCATCCATTGTCCTCGTCACCGTCTGTCCTTCCAGGGGCTTTGGAGACCTACCTTGCCACCCTAAGGGGAAGGTGTGGAGGGCCCTTTGCCAGAGGAGGTGCTGGCATGTTGGGACACAGGCTGGATCACATACCCATGCTGCCCTGGCCGGGGCTGCCCAGAACTGCCAGTCTGGACTCCAAGAAGTACTTTGGCTGCGGCGACTTGGCAAGTGAGGGCTGGTGACAGATGCTAACTCTTTGTTTTTCAGTTTTCCTGGTATAAATAGGTTCGGGCTTTTAGAGGTTGTTATTATTAGCATTGTCATTCAAGTCTTTTCAGGACCAAGTCTCCTCTGCCCAGGAGGGAGCATGGACCACAGCTTCTGTCAACCTGGGGGTGTTGGTAAACAGTAGCTGACCATGAGCATGTGCCTAGGTGGGCAATAGCATCCTGGCTTGTATCAGCAGTGGTGTGGCCAGCAGGATCAGGGCCAGCATTGTCCCCCTGTGCTCAGCCCCTTGAATCCTGAGGTCAGTTTTGGGCCCTTCACAACAAGAAGGACATTGAGAGGCTGGAGCATGTCAAGAGACAGGCAGCAGAGCTGGGAAGAGTCTGGAGCATAAGTCCTGTGAGAGATCTGAGGGTGTTCAGCCTGGAGAAAAGGAGGCTGAGGGGAGACCTTCTCGCTCTCTACAGCTGCCTGAAATGAGGCTGGAGTGAGGAGGCATCGAGCTCTTCCTCCAAGGAACAAGTGATAGAACAAGAGGCAGCAGCCTCAAGGTGTGCCAGGGGATGTTTAGATTGGATATTAGGAAAGGTCTCTCCAACCCAAAGCAGCCTGTGAAGGGAGGACAAGCTTCCCAGCACAGTCCCCACTGTGCCCACAGGCAGAGGCTGCCCACTGCAGTTCTCTGTATCTAGCAGATCCACAGCCACGTGGGCTTGTATGCGGCATAAGTAGTATTTCATGAGGTGCTTTCGTTATCTGAACTTCCACAACCCCTTTCTGCCGTGGTATCTCAGCTGGTGGGAGGTAGGAGTGCATTATTTATTTCATCGACTTGTTTGCTTAACTGTTCACTGGCATCAGATTGAAATAGAGCATCTGCCTGCGCGTGGCTTGTCTATCTCAGCACTTGTTCCTGTTGGTGTTACTCTGCTCCTTCTCCTCACATTCACTGGCCTCTGTTGTGGCACCTGTTGTGTTTTGCAACAAATTAGACCATGGATTGTTCACTATGGGGATCATTTGTGCCTGAACAGCTCCGAGCACCACTGGGCAGGATCCCACCCAGCGCTCCTGGGTACCAGGGATCTGCTGAGGGGAGGTGATTGTGAGAAGTGGTTCTTTTAAGCCCAGAAATGTTGTGAAATACCATCAGCAGCTTCAAAAAGCTGGTTCCATACCTCTTAGCTGCGTTCCCTGGCTCTAGCCTTCACACTGGCTTTTTGCTTGGGTGCTCTTGCCTGCAAGAGGCAGCACATTTCCTCTTGGCTCCCTGCTGACTTTGGGATGTGAAAGGATAACCTGGAATTCTGAGAAAATTTGGCCTGCCACACGTGTCCTCTTACATGTGTGAAATCTGGGCACTGGTATCTCTGAGATGCCAAAGGCAGTCAAACCAGAGTTCTTTTCTTATCACAATACTCTTTGATTAAGATCATTATAGCAACTGGTAGCAGCACTGCTGTTAAGATTGCATAGGTATTTCTGTCTCACGGGCTGCAACTCAGTGTTCAAGCTTTCAGCCCAGATGCAATTAAAAAAAACCCAATAAATTTTAAAACCCCAAATGGTTTTCATCCATTGAGATATTTTAGACCTACGTTGTTAAAAAGACAGATTTTAACTTGCTGCAGAATATTTTTATGCATGATACGTGTCTACACATTGTAATGTTTTCAAGAAGATGTGACTACCAAGAAGTCTCTTTACTTTTTCTTTAGCTTGAGAAAATGCTCATGCACTTAAAGGTGACCTTTGCATAGTGAGTTGGTACCAAACACAACTGTTCTTTGCAGACTCTTTTAAGTCTGATTTCACTTGCCATCCAAAACCATTTTTTGGGTTTCGTTTGAACCTCTGTAAAAAAGGGGGAAATAACACAGTGTCTTGTAGCTTTGCACTTCCAAGGAAATCAACATCATTTAATGCCATAGTGACATCAAGCAGGTAAACCAGAACAGGAGCTGTAGCAACTCAGAGTAAATGATGATGAGCTCAGGGTAAAATATGAACAGGCTGGATAAATGGTGAAAGATAAGAAACGTGGCTAATCCTTATGTGCTCAGAAATCATAACAGTAGCTTAAATCACATGATTTTTTAAAAAAATAATTAAATCTCTTTTATGTGCATGTTGTTTTTTGAGCCTCTAGGTTGTATTTGGTTCATGTTTTCATGCATTTCTTTGCAGTCTGGGGGGCTAGACACATACTTTTGTTTTAGGTGAGACTGTCTTGTCATCACTTGACTCCAGGAGCTCAAGCATTCGGAAAAACAGCAAACAGAGCTGATCCCATGGGGGGAGCTGGAAGCACTAAATTTAGATTGTTTAAAATCCTTTGCTTCTACAGTGCTGCTAGATTATTAACTGAGGTGAAAAAAAATATATATCTAAAAATTGAAGTACTTTGTGAGTTTCAAATTGATAGCATCCTTTTAAATCTTTGCATAAATTCCATGGCACTTCACCTCCCTCCCACAATCGGATCTAAAGAGTGAGAGTAACGATGTCAGGGGCTTTTTTCCAAGCTATACAAAGAACACGTATCAGGGATGTATTAATGAAATATTAGCAAATCAATGCCAGGAAAAGCAACAGTAAGCCAGAAGAGAAATCTGTGCTGGTGGGTAGGGGAGTTTCAGCAGTGACCTGACACGACTGAGCCAATTCAACCCAGAGATCTGGTTTCTATTGAGAGAAAATATTACTTGCTCCAAGAAAGGAGGACGAAAGCCCTTCAGTAGGATGGAGCTGCACCATCTGTGACACCTGCATTCAGTAACGGGCACGGTGGATAATAGGCAAAGAGATTGTACAGCAAAACATGCGTCATTTACCTCGGAATAAAGAGGTTTAATTTCTGAAAGGCTCTCGGCACAGCTTGAAGCAAATGGGAGCCAAGGGCATTTGTCACCTGGCAGACCGAGACAGGGATCCGCACGCCCCCGTGTAAATAAATCTTACCAAGGCTTGGGTTTGCTCATGGAAATGTCCTGCCTGTTCCTGGGCTAAATCCCACTTTTCCTGTGGGAAACTGTCTGCACCTGGAGCATCAGTGCTGAGGTAGAAGGTAGACAGGTCCCCACAATCAGGCCTGCCAGCTGTTTTTTCTCAAGGGAATGCTGGAAAAATCTGGGTTCCTCCCAGCCCCGCTTAGCCCTGGTGTTGTCAGTGCAGTTGAGTGGCAGCTCATCATTGTGCCCCACGTGGAGATGTCAATAGAGCCCTGGGGATCAGAGCATCCTCTGCACCACCACCCTTACCCCCAAGGTTTGGTGGGTTGCTTCAGGTAAGAGCAAACACATTGTCATAGGTTATTTCTTTGATGCTAATCTATAAAAAAAACTAGACCAGGAAATATTTTACATTCTCAGATTTTGAAGATACCTTCAGTCAATGTGAACCTTGGAGATCTTTGCCTTGAGCTGCAGTTCCTGTGGTTTTCAGATACTTCTTGCTTCTTCAGATTAGGTGTTTTTATTTTTTTTTTCCTGCACTACTCAGCCCATACCAGATGTGGGGATCTGAGCTGTATGTATTTTCCAGGGCAGGTTTCCGTTGTTTCCAACTTCTTTTTTTTCTGGGCATAGTTGTTCTCCTGTGCAGAAGTGCTTTGCTCTTCCCTGTCAGACAAGGTTTGCTTCCCAGTTCAGCTCTGCAGCCAAGGCTTCAACCTTTACTGGTCCCTAGACTGCAGCTGATTGCCAAACCCTCGTGCTGCAGGATGCCTGGCTGCCTGGCATCTCATCCTGTGGGATTTCTACCACTTCCTAAACCTATTACGCATAAGTGGGGTCTGCCATTTCTAGCAAGTTATTCCCAGACAAATAGCAGTGAAACTCTTTTATGGACTTAATCACTGCGAGTGGTTTAATTGCTGCTTTTCTACAGTGCTTAGTTTTTGCTGTGATAAGCTGCTCCTCTGTCAAGACCTTTGTGTTTTTCAGGTAGGAGTGAACCCAAAGTAGAAGCCCTGAAATTATCCCCCATCCCATAAAAGCCTTTTAAACCAGGGGTGAGCCAGGCTGTAGCTCTCAGGGTGCTACATCCCCCCACCCCTCTTGCCACTGAAAGAGCTCTGGTTTCCCACAGTGTCTTGAAATATTGACAAACTTGCAGATAAACCTTCTACAACCCAACCTGAAACCATCAAAACTGCATCCAGGAGCATGCCAGGGGCTGGCTGGTCCTGACAGCTTCTCATTTTGGCCGTGACAACTTCTGTCTCACTGTGCCCAGGGTAAATTGCCTCTTTTTGAAACAACTCACATTTCTGTGGGTCTGGTTTCAGCTTTGCAGCCCTCAGCTTACCACAGCCCATTTAGCAGCTCCTGCTCTGAGGTGTTTAGCATGCACTGGGATACCATGTCAGTGTAACGAACAGGCTGAGAGACATGCTGCCCATTACCTTCTCCATTAACCTCTCCAGCGTGGCAAGCTAAAAATCATAGTTTTAAATTGCTGCAGGCCTTGTCCTGCTGTGAAGGCAGCCTGTCCTCTGTGCTTTAGATATACTTTGACACACCAGTCCCCATTTTTATGACCCAGGGTGAAAAAACAGGCTCTGCCTGCTGCATCATTCATGGTGTCACCTCACCATGGGAATGGACAGGAGTCCTCTAAGTGACTTCCAGTTGCCACTAACATTTTTTCCTTAAACTAGAGCTGTGGACACAGCTTGAGGACTAGTTTAAGATTTAATCTATGCATTGCTCTTAGGTTTCTTTACTGAGTCTCCTCCTTCCTCTAAGATGTAGGCTGGCTTTTTCATGATACTGCCTCATGCCAGAGCCTGCTAGACCACATGGGAGATGCCTCTCCTGCTCTTCAATCAGGAAAACATCTCCAGCTCATCAGTAGAAAGACTCGGTGATGTCAACTCATGTTTGACCACATGGTGCTGCAGCAGCACAAGGTTGGGCACCCAGCCTCTCTGCCTGCTCTCCTCCACTGCTTGTCCCCGCTGTGGTTTTCCTCCAAGCTCCTGTGTTGCAACTGTATTTTGTTCAGCAAAGAGGAGATACCATCAATTCCTGCCTTGGAGCTATAGGCACTTGTGCAGGTAGAGCTCACCAAAGGTCTTGGGCCATGGCAAGGGTTTTGGTTGCTTCCCATCCCACCCCAGCAGAGGCTCAGTCTGTTCTTCCCTTTCCTTGCAGCCACTGTCTCCACCAGCTTCTGCTTCTGGAGGCAGAATCACGTATTTGCTGCAAATCAAGTGCTTTAACTGAGATATCTTTGAAGGAAATTCTACAAGCTGAATTTATCATGCACATTTGGGAGCATTTTTTCCCCCAGTTATTAGCCCTAATGAAATCCCAGGCCATTTTTTAGAGGGCTTTTATCTTTGTGATTCAGAGCTCTGCACTAATTTCCAGGAGTTTAAGTCTTCAAAATGAACTTCCTTGTTTTGAGGTGGACACAGTGTTTCCCCAGCACAGATCCTCGGGGCTCATTTCCTTCATGCCCAGGCTCTTCTCCCAGACTTCCCAGCCAGCATTTACCCAAAACACTTTTCACCTGTGTCTTTGGTTTTAAAAGCTTTCTGCAGAGTTTCAGCGTTTGAACACATCTTTGCTTTGGGTCTGTTTCCAGACGTTTCATAGAACCATAGGACTGTTTGGGTTGGAAAAGAGCTTTAAGATCATCCAGTCCAGCTGTTAACTCAGCACCACCAAGGCCACCACTAACCTATGTCCCTCAGCACCACATCTACATGGCAGCTTGAGACCATTTTGTCTTGTTCTATCTCTTGATCCTTGGGATAAGAGACTGGCCCCACCTCATTCCAACCTCCTTTCAGAGAGTTGTAAAGAGCAAGAAGATCATGTTGGTTTTATGATAGTGGGGATTTTGCTTTTATATAGTTTTTAATGCACGTGTGTCTACCTGCAGCTCCTGTAGTTGTAACAAACCTCTTTCCATCAGCAAATATGTGCCTGCACTTCAGCTTGGAATGGAAGCTGATCTTGTTGCAGGCTTCTGATTCTGCATCAGATCTCAGTGGCATCATGGAGCCATCTCAAACAGTGGTGCTTTGCACTGTGTCCCTTGCTGACCACACCACCTGTGACATAAAACTGCAGGTGGAACTAAAGCTGCTCCATGGAGATGCTCAGGTCCCTGTTAGCATAGGTAAGTCCTAAAGGGATAAGGGCAGTCTTAGTGAATGATTCCATCTTGATGTTCCTTAACTCAAAAGATAAGCTTAGGTGCATCGATGCACCTGATCGTCTCCACTTTGTCCCTAGACACCTTCTCGATCTGTTAATTTAATTTAAATGAGGTTAAATAAAACCTGCACAAAGTGTTTTACTGGACTTCCATCAAAGTGCTCAAAAATAGCACCACTTATGGTGCATACAAATACATCTTTCCACTTGGCGAGCGAAAGTAATTTATCAACAAGTGGTCCTTGTCCCTGTACCAGGGAAAGTCTTTGTGAAACACACTTTTTACAGCAGGTTATGATTTGTACAGCATGTTTCTCCCATTACAAATATGCCATATTTCTTTTTTAAATGTTAAGATGCTGAGGAATGAAAAGGAAGCATGCAGGTTTGAATAATTTTTGAAGGGGAAAGCTATCCATTGTACAGACCCTCCTTGAAATGAATAGATCTGTATTAAATGTGGTCTTGAACTTGATGATGGACTTTGATTTAATCCATTGTAGAGGATATTTCACCGGTGTAAGTGAAATGCATGAAAGGGGAGAACTGGGTGATTTATCCTTCCGTATCGACCTTTGTGTTTGTCAGCCAGCAGCAAGGGTATTGTTCCCCTTCCCTTTTTTATCCATTGTTTAGGGTAGTCAGTAATGGGGACACCCATCAGCCTATGCCAGGCAGATTCTTCTGCCTGAAGGTTTTTAATCTGCATCTCCTGAAGAGCCAGTTCCCCCGCGCTCCCGATGCCCGCCCTGTGCAGATGGCCTGGACACAGCACAGCCCCTTGGCCCACCACGTGCTGAGCCCAGACGACCACAGCTTGCTTGACTCGTGGTCTTTGGGACCAGCATGGGTGAGTGTCCCTGCTTGGAGTCTGAAGGACAAGGTTTAGTTTATCTAAATGAAACTTTTCAGTTGCGTTTATTTTTAAATCTTAACTGATGTTTTTTAAAATCTTATCCATATCCTGCATCAAAGGCAGCATGACCAGCAGGCTGAGGGAGGGGATTCTTTCCCTCTGCTTTCCTGAGACCCTGCCTGGAGCATTGTGTCCAGTTCTGGGATCCCCAACACAGGAAGGTTATGGAGCTGTTGGATTGAGTCCAGAGGAGGCCACAAAGATGATCTGAGGGCTGGAGCAGCTCTGCTCTGGAGACAGGTTGAGAGAGTTGGGATTCTATGGCCTGGAGAAGAGAAGGCTCCAAGGAAAACTTAGAGCACCTTCCAGTGCCTGAAGGGGCTGCAGGAAAGCTGGGGAGGGACTATTTACAAGGGCTTGTAGTGAGAGGACAAGGGGTAAGGGATTAAAACTGGAAGAGGAGAGATTTAGGTTAGACATTAGGAGGAAATTCTCTGGTGTGAGGGTGGTGAGAGCCTGGCCCAGGTTGTCCAGGGAAGCTGTGGCTGCCCCATCCCTGGAAGTGTTGAAGGGCAGGTTGGATGGGGCTTGGAGCAACCTGGGCTGGTGGGAGGTGTCCCTGCCCATGCAGGGGGGTTGGAATGAAATGATCTCCAAGGTCCCTTCCAACCCAAACCATTCCATGATTCTGTGATTTTGAAAACACAGGGCTGCAGCTCTGCACCTGTGAGTGATGTGGCACCAGGCAGGAGGTACCTCCAGCCTGGGCAGGTCAACATGACCACTCCAGCACTGCTGCCACAGAGACCACTCGCTGTTCTGAAAACATGCCCCAGTGTTTAGGAAACATAGAGCAGCCTTGAAATACTGTTGTTATTGTTGAATTGGTACCTGCAGGCATCTGGAATCTGGAACCAGATTGCTGCAGAGGGGAAAAAAATAGGGAGGCTAGAGCATCCCGATAAAAGTGCGCAAGAAGGATCCGGAGCAGCTCAGCATTTCCCAGCTGCTTGGTTTTCTGCCTCAGCATTGATGTGATTTTAATATGGTTCCATGGCTGGAGTTGCTGTGATTAGCAGAGCAATTTGCAGTGCGTTTGTCAAAATTGCTGATCAATTTGAACTCAAAATAGACCCAAGCCCCTGCGGAATCAACGGCTGCTGCCCAAAAAGCACTCAGCAGTTTGGAAAATCTGAGTGGGGTCTGAGGTGCCTGTATGATGTGTGGGATCCCCAAGACCCTTTTTGTGTGTTTTTTAATTGCAGATTGGAGAATAAGATTATTAAGCCTAGAAAAGAGGTGGGCATTATATGGATTTGGTTAAATCCTTTGAAGATGGCCATGTCTTGGAAGGAGGTTGGAGCAATGTGGGTTCTGGTCTCTTCTCCCAAGGAACAAGTAATAGGGCAAGAGGAAATGGTGTGAAGTTGTGCCAGGGGAGGTTTGGATTGAATATTATGAACAATTTCTTCCCCAAAAGGGTTGTCAGGTCCTGGCACAGGCTGCCCAGGACAGTGGTGGAGTCACCATCCCTGGAGCCCTGTAGATGTGGTGCTGAGGGATGGTTTAGTGGTGGCCTTGGCAGTGCTGGGCTAATGATTGGACTTGATGATCCTAAAGGTCTTTTCCAACCAAAACCATTTTGTGATTGTCTCCTTGCACTGCCATAGGACGTGGAGGTTGCATCCTTCCCACCTCCTTTTATCCCAGCAATAGAGCTGGCTGTAAGGTTTTGAAGAGAAACTGTTTGCTTCTCCTTTAGATGATAACTGTGAACGCTGGTCATGTCCTAACACTTTCAGGGGTGGAAACAGTTGAATTTTTTTTAAAAGTCAGGTTGTTCACTTTTGAAGAAAAATGACAAAAATCATGTGTTGTGGGGAAAAAAGTACTTAGCAGAGCTTTACACTGGGAGAAGACAAACCAGCAGACTTAGAATGTAGACCAAAGGCAGGGTTTCCTTCCTGTTCCATCCTTCCTTTCCTCCCTTATATTGTGAGCACAGATTTGGATACAATTTTTTTATTTTTACTGAAGAATTGATTTCACAGCTGCCCTAAGTGAATAAAGCTGTGATGTATTAACTAATGTCAGGCACAGGATGTTTACCTATTTATCTTTACCACAGTGTTGCCCATAGTATTTTTTTCTCCTGTTCTCTGAGACTCGTTAACGTTGCAAACAGAACCAGGATCCTACTAATGAAACAATCACAGTCATGTGGCTCAATATGCAGAGTTAACACCTCCAGCAAAAGCTGATAAATGCCTTTGTTTTTTTTAAACTTTTTATCATTTCCTGCTATGTTCGCATGGAGAAGGAGCAGGTAAGCAGAGTGGCTTCCTCTTGAGTTTAAAAAAAGATTAAGAAAATGGAAAATATTCCTTATTTGTTTAAGGAATATAATGTGTGGTGAGGATGGGAGATGGTTGTAGGACCAGTGAACACAGGGACAGTTGTGTGGGGACAGTGCAGAGGCTGGTGGCAGCTGCTGAAGGGTTCTCAGTCCCCAGCAGCTCCCCAGAGAGGACACGGTGCTGGGGGGGTGGGACTCATCATGCCTGGGGCTTGTGAAAGGGGAACCCAAAGCATCTAAGTGGCCTTTCCTTCCATTCCTAAATGGAAGGAGTTTTCATCCTAGGAAAGGGTGCTGTGCATGGAAACAAGGACTTGGTTTCAAGCTGAGAGAGGTGATGAGATATAAGATGAAGTATTAGGAAGAAATTCTTTACTGTGATGCTGGTGAGACCCTCGCCCAGGTCGCCCAGAGAAGCTGTGGTTTCTTCATCCCTGGAAGTGTTGAAGGGCAGGTTGGATGGGGCTTGGAGCAGCCCAGTCTGGTGGGAGGTGTCCCTGTCCATGCAGGAGGGTTGGAACTGGATGATCTTTCAGGTCCCTTCCAACCCAAACCAGTGTGTGATGCCATGACTTGGGCAGTGGTGGAGAGCTGGCTTTTCTGGTGCTACACAGCCACAGGCCCTTATGCATCTACTGGAGCTGCTGGTGGGACAGGCAGGCAGACCAGTGCCAGCAGCCTGTTCTCCTGGTGGCCTCTCACCATTTTTACTTACTTTCCGTGAGCAAACAGCTGCTGGGGCTTGTTGCATGGGGCAAGCCCCATGTCACCTGCACCAGGAGTGCTGGGTGCCGCAGCCTGGTGGTTCTTGCTGTGGAGGCAGCGACTGGGGAGCCCCGGGCTGGCTGATTGGTGTAGCAGGGTTTGAATTCTGCAGTGAATATGACTAATAATCCATGACCTGGCTGTGATTATAGATGAAAGCAAGCTGATGAAGAGACCCTGCAGTGGCACAGAAAGGGATTAGACATTGTCTAAAGCCAGGGCAGTACCGGAGCATTTGGATTTCACATCCCAGATTCACGGGTGAATAATTCAGCACTTGAAAAAACGCTTCAGCCACAGTGTGACACCTCCGCATCTTTTTTCAGTGATATCCAAGACTTTAACTAAACATTGCTTCCCAGGGAGCTGGGGCAGCTGTCCAGATATTTTTCCTCTTAAATATCAGCATTCCAGATTGTTACCTGGATACGGATGGAGATTTGGACTGATATCTTAGGGGCTCCAGTCTCTCTTAATGCGGGATTTTGCCTTCAGAAAGCGCCCTCGGCGTTTGCCTGAACCCAAAATCATTCCAAGTGCAAATGAAGAGATGTGGCTTTAGATTTAATTGCTGCTTTCCTCTACTCGGGTGAGCTGCTAAGGCGTGCAGAGCCATGGATGGGCTTGTTGGGGAGTTTTAAATAAATGAACCAGTTCTCCAAGGCAAATGTTGGCAGATTTATTAAATGTGAATGGGAAAGTAGAATGCGTAGGAAACGGCCTTGTGAAATGGCTTGCTGTTTTATAAATGCAGGGGCCCTATAAATTCAACCAGCTGCCGTATTTTAAAACTAAATTGTGCTATTAAATCTCTGCCTGTGAATGGTAAGGTAGAACTGTCCAGAAATGCAAGAGTTAAGGTGCTCATGCCACCTTTAACTCTGCCTCCTCCAGAGTATACATTATAATAAGTCTTTAAATAAATGATCACATATTATTCCTCAAATAATTCATCCTTTTTCTGAATTATTAGCTAAAAATGGATGGTATCTTATAATTGTCATCAATTCAGACTCCTTATTGGGCCTGATAAAGTCTTGTCTCGGTGTGAGAAGTGTTTTGATCATTTGCTTTTCCTACCTACCCTTATTCCCTTTTTAGTCAGAAACGTTCGCCCCTTCAGATCACGGGATGAGACTCTGAAGCTCTTTTACCTATAAAATTTGGTGGTCCAGCTGTGTCAGCTGTAGGAAACTACTCACTCTATTATGAAAATATGCATAAGGCAATAGGTACTGTATGGTTTCTATAGGTCTAAGTCACTTTTAGATGGGCCTTGCCTGGCAGACCCACTACACCAAGGTGATGTCTGGGAAAAAATGATGATGATGATGTAAGAGCTACTACCTGGTTGTGTAATTAAATGTTTTGAAAGCAAAAGGAAACAAACAGAAGTAACCCTAGTTTCTACCAGGAATATGCAGGAATTAGATGAAGTTGGAAGTTTAAAAAGGAAATACTGTGGAGGAGCTTATCTGCTCTTAATATT
>NW_009953574.1:967849-972676 GCF_000747805.2 Chaetura pelagica | reverse complement strand
GTATTCAAAAGCCATGTGGATTTGGTACAGGACATGCTCTAGTGGCCAAGGTTATGGGGTTTTTTTGTGTTGATGCTTGGACTCAGTGATCTTAGAAGTCCTTTCCAAATACAGCAATTCTGTGACTTATATGTATATAAAAAGGAAAAATCCTTATAAAACTTTAAGTTGTTCATGAATATTCAAAGCATCTTGCTAGAAATGTGGCTGTAATGGCCAAGGGATTTTTGTCTTCCATATCCCTGAGGAATGTCACCCTTTTTTTTCAAGGTCTCTCCCCTTTACCTCTTTTTTAGCAATCTCCTTTCCTTAGTTTCTCAAAGCTGAGGGTGTCCCACATTTGGGGACATGGTGTGTCCTCTGGTAAGGGATCTGTGGCCAGAACAGGAAATAAATCCTTCTGCATGGAAGCAGCTCCTTGTTTCACAGCTGATAGCATAATGGGTTGTGCCCTGATTGAAGGTCCCAGAGAACAGGGCTATTGGAATTTCTTTGCATAAAATATGACAGGAAAGAGCCCTTCCTCCCCTTGCTCCAGCTTAATTTCTTGCTGTGCCTGAGCCAAGCACTCAGTTGTTTGGTCTTCCTCTTGGTGCTTTTATGAAAATTATGTTACTTTAGAAATTAACACTTTTTATCCTGAGTCCGTGTTGGCTAATTGCTATTAAGAGACAAATGAGCTTTGCTAAGATTTCTTTTTTCCTATAAAAGTTCTAATTTGAAGATATTAGAAAATAGAAATGTTTACCCCACTAGGGTTACTGCAAATATCCTGATGAGCTTTCATATCCTCCTGCAGCACCAGCCAGCTTAATTGCCCTCCTTAGCCCAAACTTTAATATATTACAAATTTGTGGAGGAAAGAAAAAAAAGAAAAATTCCTCTTTTCTTTCTTCTTTTTTTTTTTTTTTAAAACCTGGTGGTAAAAAGGGATGAGAAGAGAAAAAACTTTAAGAAGTCAAAAAAAAAAAAAAAAAAAGGCAATTGTGAAGTTTAGGACTGAGTCTTTTCTTCAGCACAGCTCTGTGAAATCCCTTTCCTCGTGCTGTTCTGGCCCCATATTAATCCATCTCTTTAAACACAATTTTACAGATCATTCTTCAGCTGAGTTATTTGATGATACCCAGCGTGCAAGGAACTGTGAAACATCCCCTTTCTTAGAAAGCTTCTGTAATATTAATGTACTTGACCTTGGTCTCTCATATTTCCTGATTAGGTTCATGGGAAAAGTTTGCTAAGCTTTGAAGATACTGTCTTGTAGACCTGTCCGTAAATACTGTGGCAGGAGGAGAATTTTGGTAATAAGTTAATTTAAATGAAACAATTCTGCCCATCAAGAAATCTCTACCCTGAACTATTCTTTAATGGCTTTTGTTATTTTGGACTCGACTGACACATAATTAGCTTTGGAGAGCTCCTCCTGTTTTTCTAAGGTTAATACCCTGGAATCGCACTGAACTTTCAACCTTTGCAGATTTGTGGAATTTGGAGTTTTTAATCATTACAGCCTAATTTTCTTAGAAATGCAAACTCGTAGCATTTCTGATTTATCTTAACTTTATATCCAGAGACTGAGTGAAAGCTACATGTTTGGAATACAGTTGCTTTTAAGGAGGAAAGGCAAAAAGCAGCATTATGGGCTGTCTTTGGGCATCTTTTCTTCTCCCTGTAAGGACTGGGGGATCTGCAGGCTGAGCAAGGGGCAGGGGCAGCAGGGGAGACCCCACTTGCTGATATGAACCCCATCGAGGCAACCCCAGGTGCTAACACAGCAGTGTCTGCTCTTCTTGGCAAAGCAAACATGTAAATTCTCATCTCTAAAGAAAAACGCTTCTGCTGCTGTTTTCCCCGTGGCCTGAGACTTTGCTAGGGTATCTTGAACGTTATTTTTGTAACTGTTGTGCAGTGCAGTAAGTGTCCTCTTCGTTTTATCAGCAGTTTGTCTGGCTACAATGAATCCTGAGTGACCTGGAGTGGCAGAGCCTGCTCAGCCACGCGTGCCCATCTGCCAGCGTGCCGGCCAGTGCTGGGCATTGACATCTACTGATGGAAGGAGATTGTAGGACAGGGAGCAAGTACAACCTGTCACCTCTGTGCTCACTACAGCTCTCTTCAGTCCCTTCCAGTGGGAGGGAGTATCTCCTTCATGCAGAATTAATCAGAGCCATTAAAGCATTTCAAAGCCCTTAAAATTCAGCTATAAACCCACATGGATCTGCTTGCTTATCAGTCTACAGATAAGCATCGCTATCTGCTTCTCCCTTCTCCAGGGGTTGTTTAGGGCCTGGGCCTGGCTGAGACAGGGTTCTACCTCTCATGCAAGTTGAAACAGTTAAGAGAGAAGATTCCTTTTCAAGCTGTCCAAAAGTATCTGTTTTCTCTCTGAAATTTCACAGGTTTTCCTTAGTATCACTTATAAACAGGATTCACATCCTTTTTTAGACTCTGTTTGGTGGGCCTAGTCCTTGTTTCAGAGAAGTTTCTCTGCTTTAATGATTTGCACAACAGTCAATTCACTTCTAATTTCCAGTACTGGGTGAAGTTTTGGGACCATTCTACCAGTTTTTAAGCTCCAGGCTTCAAAGGCTTCAGTCCTGGGCTGCTCGGTTTGGCTCTTGCTTTGCTTTTTTGGTTTATTGCTGGTGGTGGTGGTTGGTGTTTTTAGGATTTGTTAATAAGCCTTGTTAATGAGCTACTCACTCTCTTCATGGCCTTGCCAGCCTTCTGTAACACTTAGATACTCCTGAAAATGATTGTGTATATATATATCTTGTGCTTACAGGCAGCACAGACGTGTGCTGTTCCCATGGATTGGCTGTATTTTGTGTTTCCATCTATGGAAGTCAAGTCTGCTATAAAATAATTACATCAACTGATTTATGACCCTAGTGGACCTGTATAGAGTGTATCAAGTCCTGAAACATGTGCCTGAGCTGTGGAGAAGTGAGATCAGGGTTATTTCTCTTCTAGATACATTCAGGTCCTGCTCTTCAACAAACACCTCCTTTTCCTCTGTTCTTTACAGTCTTGATATATCAAGAGCTAAGTTGAGGAAATCCCTGAAATCCTCTCATTCCTTCCCCCCATCCCAGACAGAGATAACTTCTGCTTCTCTAAATGTCTTAGTAATCCTCAGAAGCTGTAAAAAGAAGGAGCTAACCCTGACTGGATTGCTGTGGTTAATTTTCTTCTGAGGTGACCTTTGGTCAGGGAGGACCCAAAGTCCTCACCCAGAGGACAGAGAGGATGTATTTAGCTCATAAAATGAGCAGCCTGTCCCGGGGAGCAAGGCATCAGCTGCCCCTCTGACACTCTCATCACTGGTTTCTTAATAGGCTTGTACCGACAGCTTAATGCTGGGTCTGTCATCAGCTGTCAAGTCATCTTTCTTTGGGTGAGGCTGTTCATCTCCTTTAATAATTATAGAAATGGAACTGTAGGCCATCACACCTAAACCCAAGTTTGTGATGTTCTTCATTTTCAGAAGATGAATCTAGCCCTCAGCTTGGCAGTGCTTTTCAAAACTATGCAGCTGGTGACACTAATTATTGCTTACTTTTTTCCCCTTCTTTGGAGAGAGGATGACTGAAAAGAAACCCAGTGACTCTTCTTACTAGTCCCTTCTTTTTCTTGGTACCCAGAAATCCTCTCTGTGCTTCTTGACCGTTAAATCAGGTGTCCCCACTGAAGCCATCACGAGTCTATGTGGGTTCCTGCAGTTCGTCACCCCCATTATTCCCAGGGGAATAGTTTCCTGGCCCCACAGTGTAAATTCATCCCATGTCTGGTGAAGAGGGATATTTCTTTCTTCCTTGCATTGTCATGAATGTTCCAACAGGTTCTTAACATCTGTCTCTGGGCACATGGCATTGAGCTGTGCTCATCCAGGGCCAGTGTCCTTTACTTTTGGACTTGAATTATCCTTTTCCCTCCAATTTTCTTGGTCTCTCTGTTTTCATTCCCACTTGGACATTTTTTTCCCCCCAGGTTCCCCACTCCCCAGTCCCTGCCTGTCTCACACCTGTAGTGTGATGATCCTTCACTCTCTTTGCATTTTGGTACTCTTGTTTTTGGGGTTTAGCAGCTGTCCTTTCCCCAGCACAGAAATTAAGCTGAAATACACCATATTTCAGACATTCCCTCATGCATTTCAGCTTCTCAAGGATTTTAATTGCCACCTTTTTCCCTTTATGATGTACTGCTGTTCTTGATGTGTGAGAATACATTTAGAGAGAAAGCTCCTTCTGTATTTTACGTGTGCTTTGTCAAGAAGGCTATAATTTTGTTCACTTACTTCCTTTTTTCCTTAAAGTCATTTGTGACAGGTCTTGAAACACTTGCACCTCATGTCCTCCCAGAGTAAGGTCAGAGACTGTCATTTATTTCAGAGTCAGCTCTGAAATAGGCTGCTCTTAATATCATATCTCGGGGTCCGCTGGAGTTGGGGCTCAGGTTCTGTGATAATTGTTGCATCTGCTTTCAGCAGAGGAAGAAGTGGAGGCTTGCTCTGAATATTAACAAGCCATCCATCCTTTGCTCCTTCTGGAACACGCTACTTCTTAAATAGTTTCACCCTTTCATGGTTTTTGTGTTCTCTGTTTTCTCTGCAAGCTCTTTTTATCAGCTTCATTTCTTTCCTACAGGTTTAGTCCTAATTGGAGGCTTTTATCAGTATTTATATCTAAGTTGCCAAAGTATATACTGTTGACTTTATAAAACCTTACCTTCTTGAAGGGTTTTAGATGTCTCACTGCTTGGATTGACCCAGAAAAGCCTTCTCTTTCTCCTTCACTTGGCCTTTTCTCCCACGTGCTCACCATCCTTAAT
>NW_009953574.1:963249-967667 GCF_000747805.2 Chaetura pelagica | reverse complement strand
GGAGAACTGCTGGAAGTGTTGAAGGGCAGGTTGGATGGGGCTTGGAGCAACCTGGTCTGGTGGGAGGTGTCCCCGCCCATGCAGGGGAGTTGGAACTAGATGATCTGTAAGGTCCTTTCCAAACCAAACCAGTCTGTGATTCTATGATTCTTTTATTTCTTCATGAGGAAATAATTTTCCTGGGAAAATAATTTTTAAACCAGAACTCTTAAGTCCAACATCCCTTCCATGGACCAGAGAAGCACTTGATGGTGGGCAGAGTGGGAGGATGCTTTCACACTGTACCTTTCTTTGTGAACTTCACCTTTCCAACCCTTTCTGCTCTGGAAACTTCATGTACCCTGTATTTTTTGCCATTGTGCTGGGCAAAATGTGGAGACCCTTGGCCTGAAGAAAAAATATAAATTATTGGAAAAACAGGTTTACTTAGAGGTACTTCTAGAGAGACTATTTTTGGAGGCTTAGTAGTAAAATACATCCCCATCTGCTGGCAAGGAAAAAATTTTTATCACTTCACCCACCAGTTATCAAATTATAGTGAAAAAACAAGGATCAAGTAGAATCCCTGGGATGAAAGGGATTTAGGAATTTCAAAATCTGGTAGGAAAATGCTGTCTTTCAGGTCAGTGAACAATGAGTTGGCAAAGCAACCCAAAACTGCAAATAGAAAAGCATTTTCCTCTGTGGTAGCCTTGCTTTAGGAGGAGCTGAGAGTGCAGAGATGCAGCCCAGAGGGGTGAGGGAAGCAGCTCTGGCTCTTTGGGAACACCTTGTTCCTCTTTGTGGCTAATTATTGACAAGATGCCCCTGAACTTGGCTTTGTGCTGTGGCAGTAGAGTTAATGAAGTCCTGCAAGGGCAGGAGATGATAGGAGGAGCATGGCATGTTCAGCATCCATTCGTCCCACGAATAGAGCTGAATTCTTTCCTACTATTACTCCACTGAATGTAAATATCTCGGAGACATTTACATGGTATTTCTTTTTAAGTATATAATGTTTTCATTCAAAAGTATCATAATTCTTAAAAGACCTGTCAGAGACTCTGACATGTAATTAATTTCTCTAAAGCTCTTTTTGTGAAAGATAAAACTGCACACACAGAACACCTGTGCTTATTCACAACTCGACAGGAAAAAAAGCCACATCTTCTTCCCTGCTTTCTTCCCCCACTTCTCCAGAAAAAGATTTTTCCTCCCCTTTGGATCCTCCCTCTCCATCTACCCTCCTGATCTGCACCAAATAAAAGCACTTGGTAAATAGAAGCTGTGTATAAATAGGAACCAGCGCATTGGGTTTTGTCTGGGTGATATAGACCTTTTGTTTATTCAGCTTTAAGCCAAAACACTCTTGCAGCTTTAATTATGGAACAGCTCCTGCTAACCCATAATCTGGCCCATCTGATATATTCCCTAGATGTAGGTGGGCTTTCAGCTGGTCTAGATGCTGTTTATTTTTACCTGGTAGATTTTTTTTTTTTCCCTCCTCTGCTTTGGCAGGAGTGTATTAAGCTTCAAAACAGCGCTAGTGCCCAGGAAATATGAATTATAGATATATGTTATAGATCTATATAGATGTCTAGATATCTCCACAGCTAGTTGAACATCTCCAAGTGCTGGATTAGATGGCAGTCATGACTGGCTGGCTTTATCCCCTGGAATTGCTTCCAGGGCATCACTGCACCCATCACTGCGTCCGCTGGAAAATGCTGTGAGCCCATTAATATTCATAGGAACATGCTTAAATCCAAGCTGTGCAAAACCAGTGGCAGTTTTAAGTGAACATAAGGTTCATCATTTATGTGACTGGAGATGAATGTGGGAATGTGTCCAGATGTTTTCACTTTGTTATTCGGGTGTTTTCCCCTCTGTTGTAGGTAAATAAACAGCACCCCTGATTTTCCCCTCCTGTAGGGAGCATTTCTTGTGGTGCTGATGCTTTGCCTACCCTGTTGAATTTGTAAGAAAGGAAATAATCTCGTTTAACTCCAAAAACAAACCCCCACAAATGAGGGGATGTTCTACCAGGGTATACCTCTCAGTCTCTCTGGGAACAGAGGGAGCTAGTGGGGCGTGGGGCCTTAGCTAGGACATTGGCTTATGTTCTCTGATTATGTTGGTCTCCACTCCAGCAATACTAGCATCCATGAAACTTCTTGAGTATCATGTTGTGTTTTTAATACAGAACAGAGAAGTGCTTTGGGTTACTGGGCCACCTGGGCTCAGGACACGTGCTCAGAAGGCAGTGGTTCATTTACAGTGGAGGATGCGTTTTGGGTGATGTGTGTGTTTTAAGTGTTCAAGGCCAGGTTGGGTGGGGCTCAGAGCAACCCCATCTAGCAGGAAGTGTCCCTGTCCATCCAGGGGGGTTGGAAGTGGATGATCTTTCAGGTTCCTTCCAACCCAAACCATTCTGTGATTTCTCCAGGTCACTGAGTCCTGTGTACTGCTGTCACAGGCAACTGCATCTTGCCCTTCTGTCCATTAATTTGTCCATCTTGTGCTTAAAACTAGTTGCATTATTTTTTAGCTCCACTGCTTGCTTTCTGTGACTTCTTCCCCTTCATCTCCTTTCTTAGCCTGTGTCTTTCTCTGTCGTGCCAGCTGTGATCTTAGCAGACCAATGCACTACAGTCTGGTACAGTCCAGAAAAGTCCTTCTAAATTTTTTGCTATGACTGAGCCACCTGTGACCATCCTTGGGGCACACCCTGCCGAGCTGTGCTCCTGCCCTCCTCCTCTGCAGCCCTGGAGTTCATCTCACTCCACATCTCTGACCATCCTCTTCCTTCATCCATTCTAGCTCCGGTCAAGTTCATAAACTTCAAGCTGGCGGCCGATTCTCCTCCTGTTGGTTCTCCATAATAGTGTGACCCCAGTCGTGAAGACCTCTTCAATGGCCTGACACTGTCTGAATTCCAGATTCTCTCCCTTTTATTCTTCTGACCACAAATGGCACCATGTTCTGTGTTCTCCTGGTACCTGGTGTGCTCTGCCCATCACCTTTATACCCCAGACCTCTCTCAGTTGAGTTTTTCTTCCCAGAAACCCAGCTGTTTTCTTCCTCTTTGTTGTTCCAGGCTTTAGTTTCTTCTTGTTCTGTATCACATCAATCCCCTTTGTCAGCTTTTCTTTTGCAGTCGCTGGTGTTTCTCCCTGTCCCTCTTGGAATCTGGCCTTTCATGGCCACACTGCTCCCAGAAGGTCCTCTTGTTCACTGGGTCCATGCAAACTTCAGGTTGTCTCATTCACACTTAATCTCTGCCTGACAGTATGTGAAGATACCCTGTCTGAACTCTTCAGCTCATTTCCAGAGCTCAGCTCTGTTCTCCGAGTGACTGCGGTCGAGGCGAGTAGTTGTCAGCAGGCACATCCCCTTCGTTCTTGCATTTTGTCACCTTCATTGGATCCAGCCTTTGGATCACATTCATCAGAGCATCACTTCTGCTCTTCAGAAAGGCTGTGGAGATAAAGAATATACAGAAATGTGGATTCAATGTTCAACTGAACATTGAATATGGTGATCCCATCATCCACCCTGAGTGTGGTGAAGCAAGCAGCAGGTCCAGATCTGTAAGCATGCACAGCCAGATGTGCCATCCTCCAGCCCTATCTACCCTTGGCTCTTTAAAATGGAAGATCTTTGCACATTGCTCTCCCACCTGGCAGATGATCAGGGTGCACAAAACCCATCTCCCAGGTCACAATCTAGCGAAGCTCCTTACCTCAGCTTTTCCTTCTCCCAGAGCTTCCACAGGCAGCAAACAGTCCAGAAGTCACGGTGGCCCGTGTCTGGGGCTAGTGGTGGTTGTCTGGTCCCTTAAGAAGCCTCTGGTTTCCTGAGAAGCCTCTGTTTTTCCTGAGGCTTAAGGTATTTTTTTAACATTTTCATTAATAAATATATTTAAAACATAATTTATGTAATAAATTTAGATACCTATAATAAGCAGAGGCTATCAAGGAGGCATGAAGTTGTAGACTGTCACTGGCAAGCACAGAGCAGCTTTCACACTTAGAAGTTAATCTTCTTCAAGCTGCATGGAAATGTCTCCCACCGACGCCTGATCCGTGCTTTGGTGTTTCCATCGCTCCCGTTAGAGCCCATGAGCGACACTTCGGCTGGAGCTTTTCCCAGCCCGTGGTGGGGAGGGTGAGGGACAGAGGGGTCTTACTGCAGGAACCCAAGTGTGGAGAGCTTTGAAATATAGATTTGCATCAAAGTAAAACTGTAGGCTCGTTAAATATGCCTCTGAATATGCAAAGGAATTGAGTTACTGATGCTTGTTATTCTTATTCTGCTCTGGGTGTCACAACATCTTTAAGTTCAGGGAAGGTTTCACTTACTAAGATGGTTGTAAAGATTTCACATTAATTAAGAGGACTCCACTGCAAATCTGAATATGAATGAAGTTGGGCTGCTGA
>NW_009953574.1:946292-962669 GCF_000747805.2 Chaetura pelagica | reverse complement strand
TGCTGAACCCAGGGCAGAGAATTCTGTGGGAAGATCAGACATTGACAAATGTTGATTTAGAAAAACAAACCTAAAAGCAAACAGAAACCCACCTAACCCAATGTACCTGCTCTATGAGAGAGAAAAAGTTGAGTTTGAGTTGCCAGGAGGAAAAAAATAGATTCTGACTTGAATTTACAGTCCAAGAGGTGAAATTCTGTTGGTGGGGAGCACTGATGAGGGTTATCCTGTGCCACCAGTGCCTGGGGACTCAGGCACATCTCCTTGTTGCAGGGTCTCCCTCTCCTTAGGCAGGTGAGCGTTTCATCAGGGGGAATCTTCAATGGACAAATGGAGAAAATTGAGGCCTGATTCTGATCCCTGTTTTGTTGTTTTGGAGAAGTTCCATCAAGTCCAGTCAACCTTGACCGATGGTCATACAATCAGGATGAAAATTAACCCAACGGGGACTGTGAGGGTGGTGGTTGCTGGGGGGAGAATGAGGCTTCCAAGAAAACTCTTGTAATGAACTTGTGTTTTGAGTGAAGAATGAGACTAATAGGGGTTTTTTTTGTTGTTTTCCCCAAAAAACTGCTTTTTAGGGGAGTTTTTCATACGTGCCAGCACTTGGAAGGTGAGAGCGGTAGCTGGGGTGAGCAGCTTTCTCTCGGGATATCTACATTTCTCTTCCAACTTCAACATAGAGTTGCTGTTGCCTGACCTTGGGCAAGTCCCCATCTCTTTGTGTCTCCTCTCACCCATCTGGAGATAACATAATGACTCTTTCCTGGTCTTGCAAAGCAGTTTAGAGCAGTGTGAAGGGTGCAGAGCACCTGCTCCACCTTCTAAAGCAGGACTTTGGGGAAGGAAATAGTGATATATAGCCTTTGAACCTACTGAAATACACTAGAAGTGGCTTTTGGAGTTGAAAAAGTGAAAATACAATAGCCTAAATAAATACTGTGTGTCCTCTGAAGCAGGGTGAGGGTAGCATGTGAGGTTGTGTGGGGTTTTTTTAATTGTTATTTTTAACTCTTGGTTCCTTGAGCTGATTCGGGGAGTTGTACTGACTGGTTATGTTTCGGAAATGTGCAGGTTGGCCAGATGCAGTGGGGCATGGAGTGAACAGAACGAGGTTAAATTGATGGATGACCAACAAGAGCAGGATTGTGCCTCAGAAGACCAAGAAACTATCCTGATTAATGGGGTGAAAGAAAATGGTAAGGAACTTAATTATGGTCCAGGAGGGAGCAGCGACAACTGGCAAACCAACTTATTTTCCTAATTCCTTTTGTGTGTTTAGTTTTAGTGGTTTGCAGGTATCTCTGCAATGTGAAGCAGTGGGGTAAATGTGTATTTTCTGCAGAGCTGTCACTCCAGCTATTAGGTCTTAACTAGTACTGCTTTTGCCCATGCATATGCACATTTATGGGCACACGCAGTTTGAATTATGGATTTTAGTCTGGTTTCTTAGGGAAAAAAAGTCTTACAATAATATGTAGCCCCTCTGACTGTTGGGCATCTTTTCCTTTCTTCACAATTACTTATGAAGCCACCAGCCAATCTCAGCAAAACTTGACTGGAGGAAACTGAGTCCCTACAAACTGAGGAAAAATTAGTGGTTGGGTAAAAGAAACAGACCGGGATTAGCACCCATGGAAAGGGAAGGTTGGACTTGTGAACTTGTTATCTTTTTCTCTGTGTGGCCCATCAGCAGGGACATGGGATCCCCTCACCTGTAACACCACTTTTGTGCATGCTGAGGTGCTCCTGTCACAGTCGTGCTCCAGGGAACCACCAAGTCACTCCAGCTTCCTTCATTGGGAGAGGATCAGCTGCTTCCAGCAGCCAGCCCAAAATACCTAACTTTATGCCTCTTTAATCAATTCCACACTTGTCTTTAAGAGCAATAATTAGGAGTAACAGTGCTCTGCTGCCTGAACACCTGATAGGAATAAATGCTCCTCTGAGCATTTTCCCAAGTCATTTGGACTTCAGTGGTGAGCCACAGTAAATGCCATGGCAGTTCGGCATCGAGGCGGAGGTTGACATTTTCATTTTTCAGCATGTTTTTGTTTAACTTCATGGCTTTTCGCATTTTGTAGTGGCCTATAAATCTTAGATATTGAGGACTTGGTCCTCAGATGTCTTCTATGTTCAAATCCTTCTGTCTCCTCAAAATTAGGTTTATGCCGGTGAGTTGTTCTTGTTCATTCCTGAAAACCCTGAGTGGCTCCAGCTGTGAGGGTGCCTGTGAGGACCCCACAACGTGTGGGTGGCTTGTGCTCACCTCTACCATGTAATTTTGGAGGTATCTGTCAGCCTATTTCCTTCACGACTACACATGGTAAAGTTGCAGCTGATGACAATTGCTGGAGCTCCCAGGAGATCTTCTGGCCATGGTCCCCCTGTCTAAGCTAACAGGCAGTAAAAGCAGCTTTACCTGCTGAGCAAAGTTGTGTCATGTCTACCCATGATACCACTTCCTTGAAATTCAGTTAGACCGGGCTAAAAAAGTGCTTTAATTAAACATTGTTGTGTAGGAGTTGCTGCTGAATCCACAGTAGTGAGCTGGAAAGTAGCTCTGATGCCACCACCTCCCTGCTGATTGCACTGGGGATGGCCCTGATGTGTTTTGCTCCCTCACCCTATCAGTGGGTGCTGGCTGCAGTGAATCCACAGCCAGATCCAGAATTCAGAGTAAATCCAGGCAGCAGTGCCCAGTTTGGGACTGGCTCCTTCAGAGCTGATGGATGGCAGGGCGGCTCAGGATTTTTCAGTCAGGTCACCTATGTTCAACTGGGAAAGGGGGTTTTGCTTCTTCAGAGTTTCCCTTTTAAATTGTAGCCTTTGTAGTATTGTTTATGTTAGAGCATCGGTTGAACATGGACTTGATTTTAGGATGATACAGGCCCTAGAAAATAAAGTTTTAGTATTTTTATTTCACAGGAGTTAACTTCACTACAGCCATAAACCTAAAAAAACACACAGAGAGAGTATGTTTTCTAGAATAGCATCTCTGTGTATTGAATGCAGTGTTGAGACTGAATTTCAGCTTTTTACTTCCCCCTTTTTTGAGTCTTACAGTATTCACGGACATCCCTCTTTTATCCTCACATTTTCTATGCTGCTCTCAGCTCTGAGCTGATTTTTATTTTATTTTCCTTCTGAAGTGGAACTTCACTGGTTAATTTGTTTTGGTGCTTAAGGAAAAAGATACCACCTCTGCGTTTCTGATCTAAAAACTGGTGGGAAGGCCTAAAAAGTGAGCTTTTTTATTTGATTTTTAACCCTTTTTGAGGAGTGGGAAGCAGCACAGATTCCAAGCAAGTCAGTCTGTTTTTTTCCAAGCCATGCATGTTGGAGATGTTTACAGACCTGGCACTGCACTTCTGCTTTGATTTGTGCAGTGTTTGGGAAGTTGTGTGAAGTCCTTAAAGCACTTTGTGGCTCCAACTGCAGCTTGATGGTACTGGCTGAAGGCTTCACCCATGGCTCCATCCCTAAGGCCTCTGTTGGACAAAAGCACCAGGAGCTTTTGGGATGAGATTCAGGGGATTTTGACCTTCTCTCAGTTTTAGGCTTGGCACAGGCAGCCCTCCAACACATACCATCCACTGAGGTAGATAAAACTATATTCCTAACTTTATTCTGCCACAAAAGAGTGTGACCAGGTACAAATAAAAAGTCCTTAGGTTAAAAAGAAATCCTTACATTATTAAAAAGGCATTTTTAAAGATTAGGGGGAAATGGCAAAACCCACAATAACTAATAATAATTGCTGTATACTCAGTGTTACTTTCTACCTTGCCTTGGTGTGGACACTGACAAAAAGACTTACTTGTTTTTTAAAAACAGCCATAACTTTCTGACTCCAAAGCAGTAATGAGGTTCAGGTATGTTTAAGCTGCAGGCACTGCAGGGGGGATGCTTTGTTTCTTTAAGAATTTTATTTTTCCATTAATTTTTTCAACGTTAATGGGAACATTTTTATTAGGCTTGTTTTGTTTTTTAATAACCTTGTCAGATTTGAAAGGCAGTATCCAGGTAACAGTATGTATATGAGGAGGAAAGAACGGATGGATTTGGTGTTTTTTAAATGTACTCTTGTACCTCTTCCAGCAGGCTGCAGGGGGGAGAGCGTTCCCCTCTCCCTTCTGTGCACATCGCCACCTTCATGACATCCAGAAGGGAAGGCTCATGGTCTCACAGGGAGCACTTGAGAAAAGTCCCCACCAAACCCTCGGGACAAGGGGAGCGGGGTGGCCAGCTGGAGCAGCACTGCCAGGCTTGTAAACCCTCTCTGTTTTTCCTTCTTTTCTCCTTCCCTTTTCCTCCTCCCCCACCCCACCCAGAATCACACATCCTGGATGGAGACGAGAGGCCTTGCAGCGAGGCCGGGGTCCCATTCCCAGCCTTGACGCCGGCTCTGAAGGAAAGCCAGAGGGCACTGCCCACCCTGCCTGCCAAGAAGCCCTGCCTGCTGAGCCCGCCGTCGCCGCTGCGGCTCACCGATGTCCCCGAGCACCCCGCGGATGACTCCTCTGCCCACGCCATCTCCCTCACCTCCTGCGTGACGAAGGGCATGAGCTCCTGGTCGCTGCCGGGCGAGTGCGAGAAGGCTCCTTTCAGCATGATGGAGCCCGGGGGGATGTCAGCGCTGACGGGCGACTGCTTGATGCAGCCGAGCCGGACCTGTCTGGGCTGCTTTATTGAATCAAAGGACGGCATTGATGCGGAGCCGGGAATAAGCTTGAAAGTAGGGGATATAAATAGGGATTATGACACCTGTTCGGTCTCTGATATAGGGATTCACTGCATGAGCACAGGAGAAACCATGAGATATGGGGATCAACTGCTTTCAGACCAGCTTTTAAGCTTCCCTATGCATAAATCGAGGGCAGCGGACAAAAGAGATGCAGAAAAATCTGACAGTGATTCAGAGGACCCTACTCAGAAAAATTATTATGAGGGATTACTATTAGACAAATGCAATGGTGAGGAACCTTTACTAACAAATCCCAACCAGGAATGGGGCTATTTTGAATCTTTCATTAGTGAAAGTAAAATTGAGCTGCTTGACCTCTGCTCCAAAAATGAGCTTTCTGTAAATTTGTTTTCTGAGGAAGACGTGGATAATTACATGTTTGATGATGACGATTCCACCTTGGGAAGTGATGTCTGCTCCCTAAAGATCAGATATGAATCTTTTCAGGACAACGTGCGGGAGAAGACCACCACCCTACAAGAGGACGCCCAGTTCAACTTCTTCCCCAGCGTGTTCAGCAACTGCACCAAGAGGGACAACAGGAGCACCCTGAAAAGGGGGCCTAGTGGTGCCACCGACCCTTCTCAATTCAAATCTGAGGAAGGCATCATCTGGGGGGAGGAGGAGGAGGACGGTGAGGAAGAGGATGGTGAGGAGGAGGAGAAAGCTGCCTTAAATAAATCTTGCAACAGCACGGAGATGGTGCAGTACGTGGGTCCCAAGAGGAGCCACTTCTTGGACTCAGTGAACTCCACAGAGGATTCTGGGGAGTTCAGTGATGACAGCACTTGCACAGAGTCCTCCTATGATGTGCTGCGGGATATCAAGGACTGCAGCCGGTACCTGTCCCGGGACCACTCCAGCTCCTTCATTCAGCAGAACTATGGGTTGCGGGCCAAGAGGAAAGTGCGCTACAGCGATGACTACCTGTATGATGTGGACTCCATCGAGAACGAGAAGATCCTGGACAAGAAGGAGTGGCTCCCAGATGGGCCCAAGGAAGAAGATGATGACGAGTGGTGCCCCAAGAAACGGCGAAAAGTCTCTCGCAAGGAGCCCCCCGTTATCATCAAGTACATCATCATTAACAGGTTTAAAGGGGAGAAGCATATGCTGGTGAAGCTCAGCAAAGTGGATGCCAACGAGACAACTGTTACCCTAAACGAGGAGCTGCTCAGCAAATACGAAAAGCTGGCCCCACTGAAGGGCTTCTGGCAAGAGAGGCAGCAGAGCCGGCTGGATTTGCTCAGATCGTCTCTCTACCACAAGCAGAATTTCTATCTTAACGGCTCAGATGCTTCATTCCTCCCTCACCCACGGAAGCGAAAATGCAAGCTAGCAAACCGGCACCGGATTCAAAGAATTAAAGCCATCGAGCAATCAGTGAACAAGCTGGGCTCTTGCTCCTCTGATAACAAGCAGCCTTGCAGCAGTAAAGAGGACGTGGGCCTGAAAGGGCTGCCGGCGTTAGCCATCGCCACCCCTGGCTGTGCCAATGGATTACATGGGAATGACATCACGGGCATTGCTGCCGTGAAATGCAAATCACAGGAGCGGGAGCACAAGGGGACGGAGAGGAAAGTGCTCCGCAGAATCAAATTCAAAAGTGAAGCCAGGTTGAAATGCAAGAAGATCAAAGCTGCTACCAGTACAGCGGAGGGCTCCCCGGTGCTGGAAAACCAGGAATCTGCAGCGCGTCTGAAGGACGAAACTGTTCTTTGTGCTTCAGACAGCTCCCATCTCCCGGAGTGCCATGAGGATAAGCTTGCTAAAAATTCTCCTTTCCTACCATCCACCTCCTCTTCAGACAAGCCTCTGCCATCTGCTAATATCACCACCAATGTACCCCTGATCCCTGGAGGGTATCTGCAGACATTGCTAGACGCTTCTGATTTGTCAAGCAACACCAGTATCTCGTACTTCACCCAGCACCCCCCTGAGCAGCAGCAGCAGCACCCGCTCCCCAGCATCACCCCGGCAGAGAAGCCCTTCCCAGCTCTGCAGCCAGCACAGAGCTGTGTGCTCTCCCCACCCTCCGAGTCCGAGCTGCAGCAGTCTCCTGCTCACTTGGAGATGGAACAGAGCAGCTTCAGTAGCATGTGGCCGCCGAGCAAAGCTGCTGGCAGCAACCACCAGGACTTCCCCAGCGAGCTGGGGGAGGCGGGTGGGCTGCCCAGTGAGTTCGGCGGTGGTGCTGCGGGGGCTGATGGTCTCCCCACCTCGGGGTACGCTCCAGTCAGTCTAAATAGCAGCAAATTGCTATACCAAAAAAATTACATGCCGGATAGCCAACAAGTGCAGGCTGATGATTCTTATCAGTCATGTCATTTTAATAATGGAGAGGGACGCTTTCATTTCCAACGAGGTACACTAAGTACAGATGATGGCAGGCTCATTAGTTTTGATTCAGTGGGTTCATTGTCAGTTAGTTCTAGCAATTACAGTTCTTTAAGTTTAAAGTCTTGTGAAAAGGATGGTGAGGATGATATTAATGATGATTTCTTGGCCCACTGCAGTCCCAAGCTAGTGATCCAGCAAAGCATAGATGAAATCACCCCGTTGAAGGAGTCCACAGACCTTTTAGACATTTCCAACTTCACTCCTGATAAGTTCCGCCAGTCGTCGCTGTCGGAGATGTCCCCTCCAGACACTCCCAGCCTGTCCCCACAGATAGCTAGCTCTGACACCAAGCCCCTGGGCACCTTAAAGGGCTTTCAGGAGAGCTCCCAGGCCACCATCAACAGCTCTGAGAAGGTCAAGTGGAACTGCGGGGTCTTGCAGTCTGAGGATCAGGCAGATAATGGGTTTGCTTTAAATAATCACCAGTTCCAGTTCCATATGTTCAATGATGAAGATTCTGTCAGCCTTCTCGAAAAGAGTCCATGCTTGTCAACATTTAATGAGCCATCTGGTCAAATTAGCACCAATAGCAAAGTGTCAAAATCGAAAAGGAAAAGTTCATCCAGCAAGAATGTGGGTACAAACCAAAGCTCTTCCCAGAAAGCCACCCGGAAAAAATCGCCCAAAACCAACAAAGGAACCGATAAACCACAAGGGAAAAACTCCAGGCAGGCACCCAAATCCACCAGGAAAGGGAAAAATGCTGTGGGAGTCAATGGTGAGAAGGCTCCAGTGGTTGGTGGCAGGGTGGTCAATCAGCTGAGCAATGTGGCCACCACCACTAAGGGCCTCACTGAGAGTGCTCAGCATTGCAGCCCAGCTGGGGTGAAACTGGGCAAACACAATGGGCTCTCTGGAGAGTGGGCACTGGGAAAAGAGGGAGGCACAGGCTGGTCAGAAACAAGCCTGGGCAACACCACCAACCTCCTGGATGATGATCAGAGAGAGTTTGAGGAACCTTCCAACATCTTGTCCAACATCGCGTCAGGAATGGCGGATGTCCAGAGGTTCATGATGGCCTCCATCGAGCCCTTGTGGGGGCCTGTTGGCCACAACAGTGTTCCAGACATATTCCGGTCACCAGAATCCAACAGCCTGAAACTCAAAACTCTTAAAATTTTGGCAGGGACCTCCCAAGAGTCGAAGAAGAAGGTGAACGGCAGCTCGCCAGGGGCGGCGAAGAACCACAAGTCAAACACCAAGGGCTCAAGCAAAAATGGCAAAGCCGCAACCTGCGACCCTGGTCGCCCCAACTGCTCGACTGGGTACACAACGGACATTCATACTCCCTTTTTTGATAAGAATTATAGTAACCTGAGCACTTTAGGCAATAACGGACCTACCCATAAAAAACTCTACCGTCATAAATCCAGTTCGAAATCACTGAGGGATGAGAACTGTAAAATAAAGCGGACGGACCGCGAACAGCCCCACAAGGACCCACCTGTGACAGCTGCTTTTGAGAAACTGAGGTAATGCTGCACCAAACTGGCTGGAATGCCCCTTAACCTCCCTCCCACCTGCTAAGCCCGCTGTTCCTCAGTTTTTTCCTTCCTGAAAGCAAAAGTTGCATGAAAAAAAAAGAAAAAAAAAAAAAAGACGTTTCCCCTTTTACAGTTTTGGTTGGTTTTTGGTTTTGGGGGTCGGGGTTGGGTTAGTTTTTCTTTGTTTTGTTGTGGGTTTGTTTTTTTTTTAATGCATGAAAATACTTATTACTTGCAAGCTACCTAAAAGAATGACCAACTTTCTGGCTTGGCTGGGGTTAAAAAAACTAACAAGGCTACTCTTTTCTGCTGTTTGGCTTCTTCAGTTTTTAATTACTTATTTATTGGGGGAAAAAAAAAAAAAGAGAAAAAACATGATTACACAGTCTTTTTAATGATTTTGACGAGGAAAGACTTTTTGGGGGGGAACATTTTTTAAAAAAATAAACCACAAAAAAAAAAAAAAAAAAAGGAGAGAGGTTATGCATCCAAAAGCCAAGATCTCGAAACTTAAAAGGCTCTTTACTTTGCAAATGAGAACTCGCTCCTAATTGAGCTTCACGTGGCAATTTTGAGTGCTTTCTGGCCCCCTCTGCTGTTATATCTCCTAACCTGCATCATCTAAAGCTGCATCTTCTGTACCTGCCCGCCTTTAGCGCGTTCGCTCCGTCGTGGTGACTCCAGACGAGCTAACTAAGATGGCATCAAATGTTTGATTTTTTTCCTGCAGGAATCAGACTCCATTCTTCTTAAAGCAGAAACAACATTTTTGGGTTTTCCTGTATTTGAAGAAGAGACTCCCTTTTCTAGAAAGATGGTTGATGTTGGTTTCTTTCTTTTTTATTATTATTTTTTTTTCTTCGGTTGGTTTTTTTTTTGGGTTGTTGTTTTTCTCCCGTCGGTTCCTTTTCGAAATCTGCCTTGTGGTCTGTTGAAATGTAAGTGCTGAAATGAAGAGTTTGAAATTGTGGGAATTTTATTCTTTGAAAGCAAACCTAATCTGGTATTCTCTGTGAAAAGACTGTTTTAAAAGTCATACTGTTGTACAGTAGTTTATGCACTATTACCCACGACAACAAAAAAAAAATTGTGCCAAACTATGAACAAGTGACTGTATTGTATATATTTTTACTTCTCTATCAACATTGGGTTGTGAGTGTTTTCTGCAGCTATGCCTTTTGGTTTTACTAGAAACATTCCAGTTGTTAAGTACTAACCACCCCCCTTTGAAAGCACCTGTAACTCCCGAGGAAAATGGTATCGTTCACTTAAACAACTTACCCAAAGTTTTATGGACATGACTAAAAGTGTGCCAAATTTACTTACCTCATTTCATGGATTCACCCTGTGGTTTAAAATTCATAAAGGGAAAAAAAAAGAAAAAAAAGAAAAAAAAAAAGAAAAAAGGAAAAAAAGGGGGGGGGAAAAAAGAAAAAAGGAACTTTGAAACCAATGCTGGGAAATGGTAAAGTCCTCTCTGTGAAACCATGAGCAGAACAACTTAATGGTGAAATGTTGAGTTTCATTCCAGGAGAAAGCTGAAATGGTGGAGGAGTTCAGAAAATCACTGACGGTAAGTTTGCCAGGAACTCAAGTGTCTGCATCTAGAGACTACAGATCAGCTGCTTTTCGAGTGTCTGTTTTCTTAAAGCAAAACCTGTAGCTGAAGATCATTTGAAATTACATTGCTAGTTCTTTGTATCTCAGTTTTATATATTTTATAAGAACCTGGGATAAATTCTAAAATAGTTATAAAAACAGAACTAATAAGTTTCATACATTTATTGCTATTTACTTTTCCTTTGAGTAGTTTCTTAAACATTTTTGTCACGGAGCCTGTCACAAGTGCTCTCCTATCATAGCTTTGGTGTTTCCTAATTGTCTAACCTTGTGATGCCAATATAGTTTAAACTTGCAGAAACAAAGTCATTAGTTTTAAATACCACTCTGAACCTTTCCTTTGATTCAGTTCATAAGATAAGAAAAACAAACAACAAGCAACACAACAAAAATGGAGCTATTTGTGATCTTACCAATCAGGGCCGGGTCATACATGACTGGACTTTATTAAGACAGTGTTAATTATTGAATGCGAAATGTATTCTCAAAAAGGCCTTATTTGTAACCCTACTCACCACACCCTCGCCCTCCAAGAGAATAACAAACCCAACAAAGATCTACTTTCCTTGTGCAACTGAGAGCCTGTGCATTTTGCTGCTGATTTCTTATGAAACCTTGATATGCAAGAGCTCTGGGAGCGATTGGGAGCAGAGGGACACGAGGCTTGGACACATTTATGCAATAGAAAACGATGAGGAAGAGGAGCCTTAATAGCAGTCGCAGAGATCACGTTCTCGCCGTGGTCGTGAGCGTAGAGGTGGTGTTTTGCAGAGGACAGGACTAGACTTGGGTTTTCTTACCAGCAGGTTGGTTTTTTCAGCCCCCACTCAAGGCAAACCAGCAGAATTGTTTGAAGTGATTTTAGCAAAAAAAGCAAATGGAGCACTTAAAACTGAAGGGGAGTTGCAAAGTGTCGATTTAGAATTAAAAAGTTTCCAGCGTTTGCAGATCTGGAGGTACAGCTTAGGGTCAGCCCTGCAGTCCTGGAGAAAACAGCAGGTAATTGCATTGCATTTTATTTAACAGATGAAGGAAGGAACTCTGAAAAAATAGTGATTCTGGAAACTATCCTATTATGTTCATTTATTCCATGAAAAAATGAAATGCTGGCGTTGTCTGGAATGAGTTGCTCCAGATGAGACTGGTCCCTGAGTACCCTGTAGGGTGCAGCATCCCACCCCAGCTCTGGCTTCAGGAGGGAGATCCAGAAGATGCTCAGGATTTATTTTGGAGAGAAGAGGTGTGCTAGGGCTCCATCCCTGGGCTCCATCCCATCCCTGCAGCCACCATGCTCTCCCTCCTTGCTTCCCCAGCAGCTGTCTGTACTATCCATAGGGTCATAAGACACCACCAGCTCTGGCCACTGCCCTGGTGCTGGCATATCCCAGTTTTTCAGCATTCCTGGCAGGTGCTGCAGGATGAGGGGCTGCTGGCTCCCTTCTTTTGGACGTTCAGGCTGCTGCTTCTATGGAGACAGGTCAGGTACAGAGCAGAGATGTGACAGGCCCCTTGGTTTTGACTAGAACCATCCTTTGAAAGCACATTTCAACTGGCCTGCACTGTGCTCGTTATGCTTGATGTGATGAATGTGGGACTCGTCATAAAATACCTTGTACCGAACCAGTAGCAATATTTATTGCATTTGTGAAATGTGCAATAGGGCATGAAGGCATAGAAGGTATTGACTGTTTTACTCTGTGATGAAAATCCATGACTACCCAGCTGGGTGTTTCAGGACAGTGTTCACCACAAAGACCAGCTGCCTTGTTTCTCTCTCATTCAGTCCTTCTGTTACTCTGATTTCGCTGCCATATTCAGTTCTCAACCCATGTCCTCCCCAAAAATCTTTGACCTACTAAAGAGCCCAGATCCCTCATGGCGGGGCACTGCCCCGTCTCCATATCTGAAAAGGTGATCTCTCTGCTGACTGACTCCAAAACTCAGAAATTGCCTTGAGCTAAACATTTGCCCTCTTCCCTTTTGATCTTCAGAGACTCATAGAATAGTTTGGGTTGGAAGGGACCTTTAAGGGTCACATCTAGTCTGCCCCTCCTACGGTAAGTTGCAAGGGACCTTAAAGGTCATCTAGTTCCAGCCCTCCTGCATGGGCAGGGACACATCCCACTAGACCAGCCTGCTCCAAACCCCATCCAAACTGACCTTGAATGTTTCACTGATTTCCATCCAGATATGAAGCCATCAGTACTCTCTGGATGTGACCATCCAACCAATTCCTTACCCGTTGAACCATCATCAAGTCCATATCTTTCCAATGTAGGAAGGATATTATGGGGGACCATGTCAAAGGCCTTACAGAAGTCCAGACAGATGACATCTTTTTCCAGTGTCTGGGGACTTCACCTGACTGCTGTGACTTGTCAAACATTATGGAGACTGACTTGGCACCTACATTAGCCAATTCCCTCAGGACTTGAGGTCCCATAGACTTATGTCTGTTCAGATTCCTCAGGTGGTCCCAAACCTAACCTTCTCTTACCACAGGATGGACTTTGCTCCCCTAGTCCCTGCCTTGTGGTCCATCCACCCCAGAGTTGTGGGAAGAGAGGTTGCCAGTGGAGACTGAGGCAAAAAAAGCTGTTGAGTACCTCAGCCTTCTCCTAATCCATTGTTACCAGTTTGCCAGTTGTGTTCTTTTACCTTCATTCTCTGGCTGATGTACCTGTAGAAGCCCTTCTTCTTGTTCTTTGCTTGCTTTGCCAAGTCCAGCTCTATCCACGCCTTGGCCTTCCTTATCCATCCCTACACACCTAGACAGTGTCCCTAGACTCTTCCAAGGATACCTGTCCCTGCTCTCACTGCCTGTGCATTTCCTTCTTGCCCTTTAAGTCTGACCAGCAGGTCTCAACTCAGCCATGCTTGTCTCTTGCCTTCCTTGCCTGAATTCTTACACCTGGGGATCAAGAGCTCTTGTGCTCTATGGAGCGTCCTTAAGGACCTGCCAAGTCTGTTCTGCTCCCTTGTCCCTGAGGGCAGTTTCCCAGGGTGTTCTATTGACTGACTCCTTGAAGAGCTGGAATTTTTGTTTCCTAAAATTCATCTCCACCTGCCTGTCACTACCTCACTTCCTACCTTGGTCTCATTCCCAGCCAGATGAGCTTGCCTTTCCACTTGCCCTTCTCATCAGTATTGGTGATGTTGTGTTTTTCACAGCATTGCTCCCAGCTGTGGGAGAACTGGGACATCAGTCCCACCCATCCCTGCCCACCGTCTGTGCACCCTGGGGCTCCCACAATGGCTCCCATCTCAGCTCATCCTTTTGCCCAGTCCCACTGCACTTCCAGCCTCCTCTGACATCTTCCAGTTGGGCTCTTGGCTGTTGGGGGTGACTAATCCAAGCCACGCAAAAGAACTTTATTCTGCAGCATCCTTTAAAATGTCTTTTCTTCTTTTAACTGGTTTCACTCCTGCTCTAGAGGTGTCCCAACAGGCACAGGTCTCAGTGATGCTGCTCTCCTAAGCCATGCCATGCTGGCACATGGTAGCTTGGGCGATTATTGATTGCCAGGGAAATTAGGAAGCAGAAACCAGCCACTTGCAAAGGAAGGTCATAAAATCCATCCAAGAGGAGAACAACCCAGGATGGCTCAGCATGAGCCCCTGGCTCTCCTGTGATCTCCCAGCCAGAGGCAGGAGCTGCCTGTGAGGAGGACAAGGGGCACAGGTCTCCTGTGGTACAGGGAAAGCATCTGATTCCCTGTGGCAACTGCACTGAGCAGAGGATGTCCTTCAAAAAGGAACCCTACAGCCACCCAGCAGGAGCTGCCCACCCCCAGTGGCCACAGTTTTGCTGGAGGTTACTTGCATATAGAGGTTTTGTAAATAGAAAATTATCAGTGTTTTTTGGACCTCAGACCTCACTGGAGCCACTTCGCTCTCAGAGTCCTGGACAAGCAGTTTTTTGAGGCTTTGAGAAGACAAATCTCCTTGGAGCATGGCAGGATCTCCATCTCTAGAAGCCTTGGATGTGGAGATACTCTTCTTTCAGGGGCCTCCTCTCTAGAAGCCTTGGGTGTGGAGATACTCACTCTTCTTTCAGGGGCCTCCTCCTCCTTCCACCTCCATGTCCCACCACCTCCAGGGTCACCAGCAGTTGGTTGAGCTGCACAGCCTGCAGGAAGTTTTTCAGTGGCCTAACAACCTTGCTAGCTGGTGAGGAGGAAGGTGGAGTATGGTTTGCTTGATTCTTGTGCTTGTCATCCAAAGGGGAAAGGGGGAAGCCCCATGGCTGCTGCCTGTTCCATAGAACCCCCACTGCCTGTTTATAGCTCCTCATCCAGATGCATGAGGGGTTCTCCTGGGACTGGCACCATGGGGCTGTTCCTGGTTAAGGTTGGACCAGATGATCCTTAAGGTCCCTTCCAACCTGGCATTCTATGATCAGTGATGAGGATTCAATTTTTTTTTTTCTTTTTTTTAAATAATCTTACCAGGTTTACATCTTGTTTTTCTTTTTTCAAGTGTAAGAGGAGTTTTTTTGGAAAATGGCTTGAGAGTAACGACTAAGAGACCAGATATAGGCAGGTGTTTCAGAAGGAGGAGGTGAACAGCAGCACGTAGGCTTGTCCCTTGCTGGTGTTGCAGTGTCCTGTCCAGCTGGGGCCAGGTCTGTGTGGAGAGAAAAAGCCAAGGTTGGTTGGTGGCTTTGCCAGACCTTCACCACACAACTTGTTTTTTCAAACAGCAGTTGTGGTTCTTTCTTTTTGGCATTGCGGCTCAAAACAGCCATGAACCAAAACAAGGATGTTGGAAGCAGTTTCATTCTTTACCTGCTGATCCATATTCTCTCTCCAAGGTCCGGCTCCAGCAAAGCACTTAGGTGGGAACTTGCTCTGAGTGCTTTCCTGGAGGGCATCCAGCCATTGGCATTAAGTCAGGAGAAAAACTCCCTTGAAGTCAGTGTCAGGGAGAAGAGGATCAGGTTCATGGACTTCAGTTGGTGCAGGATCAGGCCCTTGGTCTTAGTTTCTCAACTCGGTGTGTTGGACTTTGCCTGTGCAGCTCCCAGGAGGTCCAGTGGAAGTTGCATGGTTCAAGCCGCTGACATCTATTTGAGAATGTGCCTCTTTATCTCTTCAGCGTGTGAAATAATGCAAAAAAAAAGAAAAAAGAAAAAAAAAAAGGAAAAGAAAAAAGAAAAAGAAAGCAAAGTACAATGTCTGTGGTAGAAGCAAGGCTTTTCAAATCTGTTTCTCAGGTAAACAAGTGACACTAATGACAGTGGAGTAACAGCCATCTAAGGGAATTGGGATCTAAAGCAGGAGGATGCCCTCCATCTCGCAGGATGCTTGGGTTGCCAGACACGTTTACTGAGCCTTTGAACACTTGGTGCAAAAGGAAACGAGAAATAAAATTGGTATTCACCACTACCCTTCGCTAGACAGACAAACGTCCATTTCAAAAGCACAAAGGGAAGACTTAAACCTAAACTAAACCACACACCCACAAATGAAAGGTACCAGTTAAACTCCTTTTTGTCTCTTACTCCCAGTGGGAAGCAGGGTAGAAATCCAAGGAGCTGCTCTGTTCCATGCCCGCGGCACCGGCCGGGGCGTTTCGACTGCTGCCTCCAGAGATGTGAATGTACTGCTCCTTGAGTTCCCTCCCATAGAACTAGAGGCACCTCGTTAGGAAGTTGCTCCTGTTTTATGGTGCTAAAGAAAAACTTTTATTCCCCCCTCCCCCCACCACCTCCTCGAGCATTTAAGAACTATTAAATGGCCCTTTTTATGAATGTAACATATCCATTTCTGTTCCACATTTTACACTGCAATTTTAACATGTTTGGAAATGATTTGCCTTTTTTCTTTTAGAATAAGCTTTATAAATATTCTGTAGAGTCAATTGAAGTATAATTCTTAAGGATCACTCTAAGACGCCTACAAAATCTTGTATATTTTTAAGTGTGCCAATTTGTAAAATATTTTGTAAGTGTATATTTTTCTTAGAAAAGTGCTGTGAAGTGTTTGTATGTGTGAGGTTTCCCTTTTTTTGCACCTTCGGGTGTTAATAAAAGGATGTATACTTAAAAGTTTCTGGTTTTAAAAACCAAAATACAAAGAAAAAAATTAAACTTTTGTTGGGAATTTTGTAATAAAAAGAAATGTT
>NW_009953574.1:929258-945971 GCF_000747805.2 Chaetura pelagica | reverse complement strand
AAAATTTGTGAGTGGTTTGCTGTTTTATAGATCCTCTTGTAAATTATTCTTGTAATATTTTGGGTTTTGTTGTTCTTGTTGCAAAGGTTTTAAATATTTGTGACTGACTCTGTATGGTGAAAACGTCATATTGTTAACTTGCTGAGTTTTGTTATATTGTTTATGGAATAAATAAAAAAATTTAAAATCTCATTTTAAGATCATGTATGAAGAAGAAATTAAAACTGCCATTTATTGAATATTAGGAATCGTTTCTTTAAACAAATCATTACTCTCAGAAACAACTGAGGACCAGCCTGGCTGCCCCCTCTGTGCACACCCCTGATCCTGGCCCACTGCTTAATTGGGCTGATGCTCATTAGTGTGAAGCTCATTAGAGATGGATGGGAAGAAGTAGGAAAAAGCACTGGGATCACTTCTGCCTGAAAGAAGCATGACTGGTTTTAATTGAGAAATGGAAACCTCCTGGAATTGGCAGAGTTGCAGGTTGGCCTGGTGAGGACATGGGGACAGAGCAGCACAGCAGGGCAAAGCTCTTCCCAGCCCATGGTGCCTGGGAGAGCAGGGACACTCCCTTGGGACAGCGGGGTCCCCATCCCTGGGGACAGTGAGGTCTCCATCCCTGCCACGGTCCCAGCACTGGGGGGATGCACATGCATGGACTGGCCTTCCTGGGAAGGAGCAGGTGGGTGCAGTGAGATGCCAGGTGGTTCTGAGTGCTGCTGTCATCACCTCCATTTTCTTAAGGAAAAAGCCTTAAAAAAAATATTTTTTATTATTATTTTTAAAATGACCATTCCTTTCACTAGTGCCTGACATCTGGTTTGAGTTCAACCAACTTGGAATGTGGTGTGTTTTACCTGATCAGAACACAGAAAGAGGAGATGATCCATTGTCTGATGAATTTGGTGAGTTGTTTTCTTCTCATTTTGCCAAAGCTCAGAAGCTCTTTTATTTTGCAGGGCAGGGTTGTGTACTTTATCCAGGGCACTGAGAGGGGTCAGAGAGTCTTTGGGTGCTGTTAGCTTGGGCTTGGGACTAGAAAGGTTACGCATATTTTGGGAATTGCAACTTTGCCATTTTCCAGCTGTTGCAGCACTTGCTGAGGGCAGGTGAGCCCTCACACCTATGAGGGAATTGTTCATGTCTCCCTTTCCCACACAGAAAAGGTGGGATGCCACCAGTGGGGTTGCATTGGTTGTTCCCAGGCTTGGGATGGACCCAGATGCTGGGAGCTGCAGTTTGGGATGGGCTGAGCCCTCAGAGGGATAGGGATTCGTTTGGGAAAGGTCTAACCTTGGAACGTTAGCAATAATAGGATCCGAGACACTGCTGAACTGCTCAGCACCAAATCAACTTGTGTATGTCTAGAAATACGGTGCCCACAGGATTAGACATGAATTTTCTGATGAGGACACACTGGGATGGAGGCAGGTAAATTCCAGCCATGGCCCTGCCAAAGTTCTCAGACACTTCAGGACATCTTTGACTTGCCTTGAATGGGATGGTTGGTGTGATGGGAGGGAGATTTGCTCCTCCATCTCCTGTGTCCCTGACCAGTCACTGAACTACTGGATTATCTCAGTAAATGTGCAAACTGTGCTGAAGCCTGTTGATACCATTCGAGTTATCTCTTGTGAAGAGCAACGAGTACCTGTGAAGCTGAGACCGTGTTTGCCCCACGCTGTGAAGCCACACTGCCTTGCACATGGATCTTCACGCGCTGGGGACTGACATGGACTGAATTCCATGTGGAAGCTGAGCTTTCACTCTGCATTTCCTTGTTTGGCTTTTGCTTTAATATAATCCATCTTCTGCAGCAGAGCGCGCCGAGGGAAGATTTGCGATATGCTAAAACCTTGAGGAGCTGGAGTGTGAGAGAAGCAGCAATGGGGAAAAACAATCCAACAGCACCTAAACTCTAACTGCCTAGTGAGCTCAGCAAAAACCATTAAAAATGGACAAAAGTGCCATCCAGCAGGCCCAGGGCTGCATCCCTAGGGACATGTGTGCCACTGGTCCTCCTGGCTTCATTAACTGGAACAAATTAGCACAAGGTGGGAATATTCTTAGAAAATTAGCTGGTGCTGAAGTGTTTGCAGGCTGCAGGCCTCTAGAGGGTGTCAGGTAGTGAGTTTAAATTGTGGATGTATCTTTTGTCTTTTTGTGAAAAAAAATGTCAGTGCAAAAATCTGGGAATTTCTTTCTTTGGGTGATTGTAAGCACCTCTCTTAAAGAAATTTTGAACTTAGTAATGACAATGTTTCCAGGAACAAGGATTTAGGAGGGTGGTTGCAGTGCTGGAAGACGGTCTGTGGGCTTCGCAGCTGCACACAATTCCAAGGCAGTCTTCCATGTGCTGATGCCTGGACAGAGGCTCCTGTTCCACCTCCACCAAGTCCCAGCCAGACTGCAGACGATGCCTGCCATGGGCAGCACTACAGCATCAGAAGCAGGAATGTGGGGTAGGGTTGATCAACTCAAATTTTACAGATTTATTACATTCTGGAGTGATGAACTCCAGGAGGAAAGCAAGGGAGGGAAGTGAGTAACTGTGTCTCTGGAGTTGGGTTTGGAGAGCAGGCAATAAATAAGGCCCAAAGTCACCCACTGGCTGTCAGGTTAAAACAAAACAAGCAATAGCTGCTCACCAACTGGGAGCATCCCTTCTGGGAGCTGAATGAGGCTGGGGCCTGAAGCAGGACTGGTGCCTGCCACGCTCGTTGTGACTCCCAGTATTTTTTAAATACCATTTCTGGCAGGAATGAGGGATATTTGCAAAGTCCTGCTGGTGTGTGTGACCATGGGCCAGGTCCAGTGGAGCTGGGCTGTGGGGAAAGGACTTGACCATGGCCTGCTGATGTGTCTACTTTTTGGCCCAGGACTGAGCCTGCTGGGGCTGCTCCTGTCTATCTGGATGCTGCCAGCCTGAAGCTGGGTAAGTGCCAGACCCTCCTGTGAACTGAAGACATTTGGGGCGAAGAGATTTGGGGGATCCAGGCCCATTTTCCTTTTCAAAACCACAAAACTTATTTTCCTCCTTTTGCTTTCCCTTTCTGCTTTTGGCTGCTGTCTAGCCACTGTGGTGCCAGAAGAAGAGCCAGACCTCCCCAGCTCATGTCCTGCTGTAGCTCTGACAGTTCCCCTGGCTACATGTCAGATCTCCTTGGACTTCTCTTGGAGCAAATCCTAGCTACCGGCACTGGGGGCACTGGTAGATGTTCTGGTGGGGAGGAGGAGCTTCAGGTGCACTCAGGGCATCAGGTTTCATCCAGGCCCCAGTTACCAACCACAGATACTCAACCCTGAGCTTAATAAAGCCCAGCTTTAAACCCAACCTAACTTAGCTCTAGTAGCAGCCAACTGACAGATCCCTGACCTGAAACAAGAGCCATTTCATACCAAAAGCAACCATCATGTTCACCCTGTGAGCCTTTGCAGATTCAGCAGAGAAACCCTTCAGCTCACTGGATTGAGAAACACTGGCAGAAAGCCCAAGTCATCCCTCTTAGACCCAGCCCTAGCTGTGAAGCCATCTTCAGAGCCTGTGTCTTCTGCCCCATAAACACACCTTTCCACCACAGTGTCCCAACTCCAATGCCTGGGGGAGTGGAGGAGGTCTTCCTTCTGTCTCCCACCCTCACACTCCCTCACAGTCAAGATGGAGACCAAACCTGCCCCAAACTGATCTCAGTCCATCAGGCCATGCAAAACCCAGCAGGTATCCAAGACTGTCCTTTCTCCAGCCCACAGCCAAGCTGTGAACATTGCTGCTCGTGCTGCCACAGTCCCAGCACAGCCAATGGCATTCCACTGGCCTGGCAACATCACATCCAAGTATTTTTTTACATGGCATAAAATTCCAAGTAAGAACTTTCAGAATGGGTGACGTGGTTTATGTTGATAAATTCTCACAGGCTTCTCCAGTCAAATTGCTGGTTTTTGTGGGATTTCACCTATAGCAGCTTTTTTTTCAAAATATTCTTTGTGTTGCAGCAAAGGCACAGGTTCCATAAAGCACTTAAACACACACTTTATCTTAAGCATGTTGGAGATTACATCCCTCTTTAGCAAAGCATTTAAGTATGTGCTTAATTTAAGGATTTAATTAAGCATTTTAATTGTAGACTTCAATGTGCTTACCTGCTTGGCTGAATATGAGTGAAATTACTACGTGCTGAAGATTTCTACATAAAGTAAATGACTAATTCTGTCTGAATTAAGATGCTACATTATTCTTGCACAGTGCAGTTAAAATATAAATGGGGAAAAGGTAAGAGGAATTTAACTCAATTCCTCTAGCTGAAAGTAGCAACCACAACCAAATCTGAGTTGATTAAAATCTAATATTATTAGTTATAACCTCTAAAGTGGCATTAATGATCAATAGAAAGGGGCACCTTAAAAATGAGTCTCCAGCTCATAAGCTTTAATCATGAGAAAGGAAGGATTCAGACATTATTTCTCTCTCATTGGAGGCAGGGAACTTGGAATGCAAATGACACCACTAAAATGCCTTTTCTACTTTATCTGGTTTCACTCCTACTCTAAAGGTGTCCCACCAGACCCCCATCAGAGGACTGGTGTCCATGACATGCTAACACTGGTCTGGATGTACCTGCAGATGATGGTCTAGAGCAAATAACCTGAGCAATGCTTGATATTCTAGGCTATCAGACACCATGTGTTTCTTTTCCTTTTTGCATGTTGTACATATTCCATCTTCTTGGAGGGGAGAGGTAACAGAAACCTGCAGTGGAAATAGAAAAGGTGTCTTCAGAGGTGGTACCAAAGCCGTGATGACCGGGATCCTTTATGCGTTCTACAGTGTGATGATGGAAACACTCTCCTGTGTCAACACACTGCCAGTACAGACAGGAGACAATCTCTGTCAACTCTGAGCAGCATCAGGGACATGACCTATAGGTGAGTCAATCTAATTCTATCCTGTAGTGAGCCCTGGTGCACCTGCATAATGAACAGCACATTGTCACCTCCTCTGCTTGACTATCTCAGTAGAATATATTTATTCTTCATAGCCCTCAGGTACATCATGTTATTTATTCCTTCATCTAATGTATTTGGAGCAACTTGCTAGTAAGATGCAGCCCTATTTATCCTTCTAAGGACAACAATAGCAGGAATAAATGTTAAACTAAAGAAGGGATTAAAAAAAAAAAATAGCAGCTCTATTTGTGCTATGCTGAGATGCATTTCTTGGCAGCCCCAGAGATTCAACAGTCTGGTATTTATCACGATGAAAGAGAAAAATGTCTGATGATTACATGAAGGAACATCAAGAGACTGAGCATAAACGGCAGACTGAGAGGTCTGTACAGCAGGCAGCTGCAAAGCCCTGGCATGTCACGTCAGCCCCGTGGTGCAGCAGAGGAGGGTGCACAGGACGTGGCAGTGAGGGCGGCAGAGCTGAAACCAATGATAAACAGCACAGTTTAATACCAAGGAGGAGGTTCAGGCAGCCTGCTTAATCACATCATTTAACACCCTGAGGATTATTTTTAAGGAATTTATCCCTCCTTCATCTCCCATTGGATAATGCTGCAAAATGCTGGCACTGGCTATGGAGACTGCTTAAGATATTTCTGTTTTGATAGGAGCCCCTGGCGTGATGTTCAGTGAGAGCAGCCTGTCCAGCAGGGCCCAGAGCTGCCTCAGAAATTGAGCATCAACCCCAGTCTCTGGAGAACAGGGTCTGCCCCTGCCTACAATGTGGGTCCTGCCCTTGGCACACACTGGATTTGGCCCTGGCTCTGTTGGAAGGTGGGTGCTTGGCATGATCCCTCTGCAATGCACCCTGATACAACAGGGACAGGCTGTGCTGTTACAGACCCTCTCTAGAAACAGACCCTCAGGGGCTTTGGGGGGATTGGGGGGGAGGAAAGGGGAGGAGGGTTTCTCTCTTGGAGGGTGAGAAGCTTCCAGTGTCTGTTTGGGGTTATGATACCAGGATTATGTAAACCAAGAGCTGAAGAGTTAAGGTTTTTTATGAAATCTGAAAGGCCCAAGGAGCTCAGAGAGTTCCTGGTGGAAGTACAACAGTCCCTTTATGGCTTTGGCCAAGGTTGCTTGAAGTTAGAGGGCTAGAAGTGGGCAGAGGAAGGGTTTCTGACTCCAGTCTTGGCCCAAAGAAAGAAGCCCAGTATCTCCTGGACCCCAGGCCTGCCTTTCTGTGGCCATTTTGTTTCCCAGCAGGATTACTCCCAGCTTGTTGTAATCACTCTTGCAGCTACTCTTGGAAAAACTGGGATGTGGGACGTTCAACCTTTGCAGTTCTCACACATCCTGTTCTTTTGAGGCAGATGTGCTCATTACAGGGTAAACTTAAATGTGGATGGTGACCTCTAGGTACAGAGGATAGAAAACCAAAGATGAGTAACAAAGCAAGGTGGTTTTAGGAAGAAACTGAGAAGTGCCACAGCCTGCAAGTATCTCTGCTCATGCTTTAGTGGCTGCCCTTGGACAGGCAGTTTTGTCATTCTGTGCTCAGCTTCTCGTTGCTCTAACAAGGGACAAGGAGCTTCATTGATCTTTGTAAAGCATTCAGTAAGCATCACATTTTTCTTTCATGTTCTGGATGTCCCTGGTATAGAACACATACATCAAATCCTGCCTGTAATGGAGTAATTAAACAGCACTGCTAAAGGGATGTCATAGGATGGGGCTGATTACAGATCACCCAGAAATGTCTTTCCAACTTCCAGGCCCTTTGACGTGATTCCCCCTCCCTCCTCTGAATTTCTTCCTGCATTAATTTCAGCAAGTTCTGGGATTATTTGAAAAAGGGCCTTGGGGGACTTGTTCAAAGGCCCTGCCACCACAGACGACTTTGCTTTCTGAGCTGAAGCATTTCACTCCTATCTGTCTGGACATATGAGCTGCTCAGCACTGCTTCATTAGGCAAGTTATTTTTAAATTCCCAGAAAGAGCAAAACATTGCGAGAGGAATTAGCATTTGCTGTTGTAACAGCTGCAAAGAAGAACAGGCAGAAAGCCACTGCGGGTGCCCCCGTTAGCCCTGTGATTAACCAGTACCCAAAGTCACTGCCACATGTTCAGGCTGCACACAAGATAAGGATTGGTGAGTGACCATCAAAACTGTGTTTTGGATGTAAACAGGGGAGTGACCATCAACACTGAATAAGATGTCTTTGAAAGATCTCTCTTCCCTCCAACCCCATCCTGTGTTTCCCACTTTCTCTTCCCCCCCATTTTTTCTCTTGAGGACTTTGACACTTACAAAACCTCCATTCTGGTTTCTCAGCACAAATTAATGACAAGATAAAGTTTCCCAGTGACAAATGCTGCTCTTCCAGCACGGAGCTAAAGCAAGAGACATGGCAATAAAACTGTGAGAAGCAGATTTTGGGATTTGTCTTGCAAGTGCTGATTGCCCTGTGGCTTCTGCTGCTACAGCTTACACTGATAATGTTACACGGGTGAAAAAAAAGTGCTGGAAAGCTGTAGGATGCTATGCATATGGCCTAAACTTGAAAAGGGAGGAGAGGTGACTCAAAATGGCCTTTTCACTGAACTGGGAGCACACACGTCCTGCAGCTAAGGCTGCCTGGCCCTGCCTGCTTCCCCTCTTCCCTTCGCCCCTGCCCACAGTCGTAGTGTTTCCGTATTTATTCTGTAGAAATCTAGCAGGAGTTATTCTAATAACCTGCTCCCGATCCCAGCCTAATGAAGGCTGCTGGATTCCTCTGAAGTAATTCTTGTGCAAACTAGAGTGTTTCCTTTGAAAAAAAAAAACACACTCATTAAGTATTTCCAGTGATTCTTCAGCGACGGGCACTCTGCCATAGTCGGCAAATTGTGGGTGGACTGTTTCAGTGGGCAACTTTCCACACTGCTAAAAATATAGCACAACCTGTTTGGATGTCCAGCTACCAAACACCACTTTGCCAGGTAAAGACCATTTTTGTGTTAAAGTTGCCACGTGTCTTCCTAGAGACTGCATTTAAAATGTCCCATAACCTTCTAATCCTTAATAAACTGTGTTCCTTGGGTGTTTTCTCATGAAGGTGAATTCTTCCTGGAGCCCACAACAGAGGTAATGAAACCTCCCTCGCCTTTCTTGGTGTGTCCCTTTTTGGTTCCAGGGAAGCGTTAGCTCCTCTTGGCAGAGCATCTCATTAGGAGCTCATGTTCAGCTGATTATTCCTCTTCTGAATCACTGTTTTCTCTGACTTTGCCACCCGCCCTGCAGGCCCAGCTGCCGCTCTATTCTTAGGCTGAGGGCTTTACATCTGGTGGCACTGAAAAGCATCTTGTTTACTGCAGCTCAGCTCATTATGTGATCCAGATTTGGTATCAGTGACCTGCCCCTAACTTCTGTGTACCTGCAGGTCGCCAGTAATGATTGCATCTTTTCTTGTAGGTCCCTGATCTCACATCAGGCAGCACGGGGTCAGAAGCAGTAAGAAGGGAGCTGTGTCTTGCTCAGGGAGGCTACAGCTTACAGTTACACTTGGAGACCTATCAGTTTTCTGTCCAATTAATATTTGTCGTATTGACTTACGTCGTTCCTCTTTCTCAATCAAAATCTCCTGAAAGACCAGATGTCTTAATAATGGAGGGTTTATTCTATCAGCACTACTACTTTAGAGTATGACATTAAGGAAAGTATTTTGTTAACCTGACAAGACCTACTTTTCATAATGTTACAGTATCTTCTGGAGATGATTTATTACTGAGGCCTCTTCCCTTCATCACTCTGTGTTATTTTGCTTGGCCTCGCTGTCAGCATGACAGAGACGCATCCCATTTCTGCACCAGAGGCTGACACTTCCCTCCCACCCCCAGATGGGCTCAGCCTTTAACAGAGTCTTTTGTGGGGCCCTGCTTTAGTGCAAAATGTGCCATCCCTACCACCTCCCTTGCAGGCAGGCTAAGGCCTGTTCATGACCACTCCAACAGGACACAAGTCTGGTTTGAAAAGGGAAGCTGCAGAGTCAGCATCATGAGAAGCTTTAGGCAGCTACTGGTTTCTGAATGACCACAAATTAAATGTTTGAGAAACCTGTAAGTGAATTCCTTTCAGAAATGTGCACCAGCACTTCTCCACAGCAAAGTTTTACCCAAGCCTGCCAGCTGTTACTCTTCCTTAGGTATCCTTGATCACAGAATGTCAAGTAATAAGTTTCATTAACTTTTGAGGAGACAAAGAGCTGCAACAAATTTAATCTGGCCTTTTCTCTAGCAGCTGTGAGAGGATGGACCAACTGTCCTTCCTTGTTTGCTGCCTACTGCTTCTGCCCAGAGACAGGTCTCCAAATCAGCCACCCTCAGGAGTGGGAGAGTGTCTGTTATTTTTCCCAATGCTGCGGAAGCCTTTGTGTCTTTGAAGTCAAACCCAGTGGCTCCACAGCTTCCTGCACGACATTTTGCTCCGTGGTGTCTCTGAGCAGAGCTGAGATGTTCTCCAAGCCCTACATGTTCTGACGTTTCCAGCTCTCGCCTTGGAGAGCTTAGCACTGGTGTGTGGGAACACCAATGCCCAGGAGCTAAGTAACACCAAGTGGACTTGTTTTTCTGTCTAAACAGACAAAAAAAGAAAATAGCTTCAAGTGTTTTTAACACTTAGAACTGAGAAAAAAAAAATAATCTCCTTTTTAGAGCTCTTCACCAATGCAGTATTTGAGCTGTATTTAATTGTAGCATCTTGCAATGATGTTGTTTCTTAGAGAGTAACAATTTGTTGTTGGTTTTGTGGGGTTTTTTGCTGCTCATTTGGAGGAGAGGCAGCGGAACAGGATTTATGAGGCTTCTATAGATCGATCTGCACAGGAAAAATCCTGATACAGAGCAACAAAGGAGACCCAGAGAGCCCAAGAGTAGTATGCCATGTTTCCACCAGACATTTACAGGAGGAAAGTTCTTCTGGTACTTCCAATACTAAGTAAGTGTCTTTCATTACGTAGTCAGACTCATCCTAGCAGTGAGTGTGCTGTATTTAAAGGAAAATATCTAAATTCCAGGGGCTCTGATTAGGTCTTTTCTTTGATTTTGGTGACACAGTAGGGAATTTATCGGGCTGTGCCAGAACACACATTAGTCAGCCTGCACCAGCATGAATGCAGAGCAAATCATTTGGGCATGCCTGCAGTGGTGAGAAAAGTTGAAGCATTCAGACTTGATACAATTTATTATTTTTTTTTTAATTTTGCCATGAGAAAAGTCTCAAACAGTATTTTTCTCATGCTATTAAAAGACATTTATGGATTAGTATTATAATCCTGTGTTCTGGTTTGAGGGGGGAACAGGCTAATTTTATGGGATTGATATGAGGACCTAGAGAGAGGGTGTTTAGGACCCTGAGGGATCTAGGGGGCAGAAGAGAGAGGGATCAGGATTCCCTTCCATATCCTGCCATACCCTATAAAAACCAGGAGAATGGGAAGTCTGCCCCTTCCTGCTCCATCCTTTCTTCCTTCCTGCTCTCAGCAGTCTTGGAGACGCTCCTGCTCTTTTTCTCAGCTCACCAGGTGCTCTGCAGGCTCCAACTCCACTGGGTACTGGGAGGAGCCCTGGACCCTTTTCCCAAGTTGGCTCTGCCACCAGGGCCTTTCGGACACACATATCAGTGACCATTGAAATTGGGTTTTGTTTGTATTTGTATATTGTTTTCATTATCCCACATTACTCTCCCTTCCTAGTCCTATGAAACCTGTTCTAGTTTTAACTTCCAAACTTTATGTCTTTCTTCCTTATTCCCCCTTTGTCTTCCCCTAGGATGGTGGAGGAGAGTAGCAGACAGCAGTTCTGTTCCCTGTGTTTTGATTTGCCCTGAACACTAAACCAAGATGTCCTAGAAGTAAATTACAATTAAATACAATTAATACTAGAAAAATAAATAAATAAATCTGGTAAGTGTGGTAAGGAGTTTGTCAGGATGAAGTAACTTCTCCAGTCTGAGATTTAATTCTGGTTCTACACATGGAGCTCTTAATTGCCATTTTACTATTTCAAATGAGCTTTCTTGCCTTAGGGCTTTAATAAAATCCACTGACTTCAGTGCTTAAAACCTGGCCAAGTTGGCTGTTTCAGAATAGAGATTAAGTTCCATCACCAGAAGACCCAAGTTTCTACAATTAAGATATGCAGAGGGGATAGTTTTCCACTGGGAAAGGGCAGTATCGTTGTTTAGTCACAAACTCATGTTCACACAGATATTCTTGGATGGCCTGGGACAAGTTCTTCAACCAGGCAAAAACAAAATGAACTTGCACTTTTTTCCCTTTCAGGTACTGGTAACACTGTCCCTGAGGCTGCTGAAGTTCTTGATGGTGTCCAACCAAGTGTCATTATCCAGCTAAGCCTGTTCTCCACACCTCACAGTAAGTTGGGGCCTCTACCATCTCTCAGAAGGTGCCAAATCAATCAGCCAGGAATTCCCAGAGATCACCATGGTAACCACAGAGCTTCATCCTGTTGCACCAACACACTTTGGACAGAAGTTATTTGGAACAGCCTGACACATGGAACAAACATGGGGCTTTTTTTCTGTTTTATGACTGTCAAGTTGGCTGAGGGCATGTTTCAAAATCCTTTTGGCTAAAGGGGGAAATACTTGGGTCAGTTCTGGTGAGTTACTGCCTGACTGCTCAATCAGGAACAGTAACAAAACACTCTGCCATTACAGAGTCAAGCCTCTCAGTGGCAGGGTTGTATAAACTGCTACACTCTCTGCTGTAACATTTCTTCTTTTGTAGCCTGAATTTTTTGGGTGCAACTGGATTTATCTAACTAGGTAAAGGCTGACAGCAAGCACCATGAGAGAAATCCTTTGGGCTATTTCCACAACCTATCAGACAGGTCTATCCTTCAGACTGCAGCAGTGGAAGTGGAAACGGATTTTAAACCTTAACCAGCTATTTGCCTGTTGAAAAAAATACTAGGCACTCAGCTGAACACTTGATCTCTTCTGGGACTTGCAGCAGTGACTACAGACAGCCTGAGGAATTCCTGTGCTCCAGTGCATTTACTGAGCATGTTGGACAGGACTTTACCCATTCTGCATTTCTCACATTCTTTGTGTGCAACTTTCTTTCAGAAGCAAAGGGGGAAAAAAGTTAACTTCAAAAGTAAACAACAGCCCAGCTTTTAAACCACAGGTAGCAGGGGGTGCAGTCAGAATTACTGGTTTTATGCTGCCCAGATCTGTAGTTAACAGCCTTTTGAAACGCCAAAAATACTAAGTGGAAAAACTGCATTCTCCTTAGCAGGCTGTCTGCAAGGAGATGTGTGGCATCAGCTGCAACAGTGCAGTGAGCAGAAGAGCTCAGCAGCAGGACCTTGAGAAACACTGAGTTTCCCCACAGGCATCTGGCTGTTCATTTACGTGTTACCTTGAAGAGCACAGACACACCATGTCTGCAGCAGACACCACGCTGTGACCCCGGGCACCCACCCCTCACTGCAGCTTCCTGCACTCTGCTTTCATCCAGGGATGTGGAGGAACCTGCCCCACTATTCCGTGGAACTGGAATGCAGCAGGAACAGTACAAATGCCAGGTGCAGGATCTCTCTTTTAAGTAGGCAGAAGAGAAGAAAATGGAGCTTGTTCTGGCACTCAGGCACGTGTCTCTCCATATTTTGTTCTGCCTCATTTTTACACAACTTTTGTATTTGTTTCATGTTTCAGTCTGAAGCTTTCAAGAAGCTGATTTGAAGGGGTTCTGAAGCCATCAAACTATTTCTTGTGTCCACCTGGACCAAGTTTGTTATATCCAAGCAAGGCTGAGCTGCTGCTTAGGAAAGGGGAAAATCGGATGTAACTAATGTGAAGTTACTGAGTAAGAACAGGTTACTTGGAAGCCTTCAAAGGTGTTTCTAAATCTGAGCTGGAAAGCTGCGTTATCATAGAGACATCTGTTTTAATAATGATTAGGAGACAAAAATTGATTCTGTATCCTACCTAACGAGCAGTGCTGCAGCCAGCCAGCAGGCAGGGATGGGTACTGCCTGCAGATCTCGTGGGGAGCTCTGCTGCTGCTGCTGCTGCTGCTTGGCAGAGGAACGGCACTGAGAGACACGGCTGTGCACTTGTCACAGCACTGCCACACAAACAAGCCCTAGATCAGAATTTTAACACTATTAAAAAGGCCTCTTTGCATCTTTAAGGTGCAAAATTCTTCTCCAATTTTTTAAAACCCTAGCATACCAGAACCTGCTGATTTAAAAATAATAACTGGAATAACCTCCTGAGATACTGTTTGAATGGAAAATACTTTGCTGTGTGAGATATAAATATGGTTTTTTTCCCCACCCTCCTTCAGCCTGCCTACAAAAGGAGCACTGAGATGGAGAAAAGAGCAAAGTTAAGACTTTTAGGAATTGTTACATCCTTAGGTTTCCTCTCTAGTTTGTTCCAGGCTGGTACATTAGTGTAAATTGGCTTCATTTACCTGCTCAGTGCCTGGCTCTGCTAATGCTTTGAGTACATAAGGATTTTAGTTTGTTGGGTCTTTTTGGTTTTTTTTATTTTTTTTCCTTGCTCAGGTTTAGAAGCTCTCAAGACATCCAGATTTTTCTCACCTCACTGCATTTGGATTATTACTTACCTATATTGTGAATAAATAATTTTAGTGTCTTTTTAGGGAAAAAAAAAAACCAACAACATTTTTCCCCATCTATCACTGCATACCAAATAACCAGTTTTTAATACTCTGGGGGATTTGAAGCGAATTTATTTACCCTCATTGAAGGAAACAACATTAAAATCACCATGGAAAAGTGTTGTAATTCCCCTTCACTGTACATACATTAGCAAATTGAAAACACTTAAGTATGAGTTACACCATGCTTTTGTTAGTGATTTGAATTCTTCCCTATATTGCAAAATTCTCTGTGCAAATATGGCTTCCCCTACAAGCTTTTTGAAATACACTGCTACACCAATCCTCATTTTTTCAGTCAAGGAGGTGTGTGCACACCAGTCATTAATTGTTATTAATGTCAACTGGATACTGAAAACCACTAAGCAGTTTTGAAAAATCAGATCTTAGTTTGCATCTGATTGACCCTGTGAGGGCATTTGCAAATAAAACTCCACCAACCCACACCAAGAGAAGTATTTCTCCTTAGCTGTCTGCCCTGGACCTCAGCAACAAGTTTTTACCTCTGTGTCAATCAGCAGAACCCAGCTGCCATCTCTGCACATTGTTGGGTGTTGATCTCCCAGCAAACTGGCAAACATCCTCCTGAAAAGGTGAAGAATAACATGTTTTATTCCTCTGCTGCCATTAGATGATCTTCAACACTTTTGGTAAGATTATTCAATTAACAGTATTTTATTGGTGGAAAAAGAAAGAGGCAAACAGGCAAAATTATTTGCCTATTGTCATAAAATACTGGGAGGCTGTTCCAGGAGCATAAACCATCATCTTATCCCTCCGTTCCAACAGCAGAATATGCTCCACCTCCCATTTGCTCAATAATCCCTAACATTTTGCTGCTTAGGGTACAACAAAGCCACTTTTATCCTGCTCTGCCCTTGCCTGGTGTTCAGAAAAGGTGGGGAGAAAAGGCAGGATTCACTCTCATGCATAAATCACTGTCACAGCCACAGCAGCTCCTGTTTCCTCAGTCCTTTCAGGTCTGCCATTGGAGCACTCTGAGGGACTTACTGCTGATTCACCCATTGCCAATGCTCACACTCACTGGCTCCCTGATCAATCATCAGCTCAAGGCTTTGCAGGATACAGTGGATCGATCGGGCGCCGATCAGTTGCCCCAGGAACGATCGATATTTGACAGTGAGGTTATTTTTTTGCATGTTTCACAGGTGTCAGCCAACAATGAGTATCCACACACACACTCAGCCACGGGGCCTCTCCTTCTGGGGGATACAGTTTCTCCAACCCCTGGAATCTGACAGACACTGTCTACAAATGATCCAGTTGTCACGGGGTAGGAACAACGTGACTTTGCCCAGTGACAAATGTTTTCATTCATTCAAGCCACAAAAGTGTTTTGAGATGAAATTTACCCTCCCCAATTTTTCCTTTTTTTTTTTTATTTCAGCCACACTGAGCAGTCAAACCTGAGTTATTAGGTCATGGCTTGACCCTAAAGTGAATCCAACTGTAATGCAGGATGTTTACTGCAACAATGATGCAAAGGAGTGATCTGATTCAAACTCACCCTCCCAATTCCAGTTTGCTTTGAAAAATGTAACAAATTAACCTTCTGCAAGCAATTTTTATGATGGATTAAGTATCAGCTCTGTCACTCCCACTATGTGCTGTATTAAGTGTCATTGGTCCTCCTGCAGCTGGAATAAACTTCTGTGCTTCATCTTCTGGTTAATCCAACAGAAATACAGTTGGGAAACTACATGTGCTCCAGATGAAGCCAGGACTGCTCCAGCTCTCCATTACTCATGATTTTGATATCATGACCTTCAGCTCAGTGAGTTTCTAACCTCCTTCCTTTTCTGCTCCCATGCTGCAGTAAAACTGATGAACAAAATGCCTGTACCTGACCCCTCCATTCTCTCTAGCATGGACACTGTAGCTGCCTTTAAGTTCTCAGGTCTGAAGGGGGAAATGTAAACCATGAATACTGAAAAACACTTTGTTTACATTAAAAGTTGGGCTTGTACCTTTCTACCCATTTATGGTTCAACAAACTTTCTATGCAACCCACCCCTGTACTTGACAGGATCTCTGTTTTTACAATAAACTGCCTAAAACAGAAACAAAGGTGTCTCGTGGGCTGCCTGAAACCCCATAGATCCTCAGAAACATGGTTTTTATCAATGTTTGGGAGCTTGCTTCAACATGAATGTAACCTTCTGGGAAGTTATCTCGGTTTTACTTTTCCCTAAGGTTCTTCTCAAGAGAGAATGTTCAGGCAGTACAGTGGGATCTTTCCAAATTCCGAGGGAATCCCTTCTGTTCTCTATGGGAGACACGTCTGCACAGCCTGAACCTTTTCCCTCTCCTTACACTAGCACTGATCCTCAGCATAGCACAAGCCCCCTTGGGTTCAAAACTGAGATAGGCTTTTTTCTCTCCTGGTTCTCTCCTATTTCTTTTCATCCAGGTTTTTTTTCCTGCTGTGTCTTACGATTCCTGGTTTCCAGCTCCCTGCCAGCATGCCAGGAGGGGGGCAGGCTGGCTCTGGAGGTAACACAGCTGCCATTTCCTGTGTCAATGAGGGGGGGAAGAACTGCAGAAGAATGTCACCTCCAAACAGAACTGACAGAACATGGGAAGTCTAGTGTTCAGTTAGTTAAGATTTGTATTGGAAACCAGGAGTATCTTGGCTCTTTCGTTGTGTGACAGTTGTCCTCATACACACCAGGTTAGGCCACAGGCAAAACCCACCTTGAGGAGAGGGAAAAACGCTGCTACGGTTAAGAGCGACGCCAGTGAATGCTCAGGCACGAGTCGTCACTGACCATTTCCACAGAACCATCGGCCTTTGGCAATGCCATCCACTGCCAGCCTCGAGCGCTGCCACCCGTGCCCGGCGCGCGCCCCGAGGCGACACGAAATGGCCCCCGCCAGGCCCGGCCCTGTGGGGACACGGGCCCTGCTGCTGCTGCTGTGTCACAGCGGCCGCACGGAAGGGGAACGGCTGAGCCCGGGGACCGTGGCCAGCGCGGCAGGAGGCGGCGGGACCGCCCTGAAGGAGCGGAGCGGCCCTAACGGAGCGGGGCGGCCATAACACCCTCCTCGCCCC
>NW_009953574.1:908958-927924 GCF_000747805.2 Chaetura pelagica | reverse complement strand
GGCGGAGCGGGGCTGCCGTGATGGAGCTGGGGGCGGTGATGGCGGCCTCGCGCCGCCGGGCCCGGGGCTCTGCCTGAGCGCACGGGCCTTTTCTCCCCCAGATGGTCCCGGCTTTGTCATCCTGGGGGCTTTTCCCCTTGCTCCGGGACTTGTGACGGGGCCTCTCAGCGAAGCGGGTTGAACCTTTTCCTCCGTTTGGAGCTGGAGGAGGGTTTGCTGGGCCCCGTATCCTTTAGGTATGCAGGTGGGCTGGAGGAGGAATCGAAAGTAGCCCCTTTTTGGAGAGGTGGACTTGGGCGTGAATTACAGCACTGCGTTGGGCCTGGCCATACTCTTTAGTGCCTTCAGGACCGTGTTTTCAGTCTGATTGAATCCCTGTTGTAGGAGACAGGGAAGAGGAACCCTTCATTTCTCACTGTGGCTTTTTAAGAGTCCCGATCAGCTTGTGCCTTGTTAAAACCTGGGGTGTTTGCTATTCCTGTCCTATTGGTTTTCTCCAGTTAATCACGTCATCTTTGCTCTGTAACCTTAGTTTCCTGTGCAAGTTTTTCCTTCCCTCTTTAATATTGTTTGTTGATGTTTAAGGTTACTGTTTGCTGGGTTTCAAAACCATTATCAAGACCAGCTAGATGTATATATTACTTTATCTTCACGTGCTTTAATGGAGGAGCAACATAAGTTTGTATGCAGTAGTGTATACAGAATGTAGTTCCTATGGCTTGTTGTGTCTTGATTTTAATGTGTAGTAAAGGTTTCACAGTAAAAATACAAATTTCTTTTTTAAATAATAGTTCTGTTTGTTTCACCATTTTTCAGAAACATGGAGTCTTTTTATAAAGAAGAGCTTGTAAACAAGAATTCAGACTCAGTTGTACCCAGTAGTACCATCATGCCTCTGATTTATTTTCCCTGTCAGTATTGGCAGTACTGGTTAATTTCAAGTTGTAAATCGACGTCAAAATGCTAAAGAAGCTCTGACACCAATTTGTCCCTGAATTTTAATTGCAGTGACTTGTCAGGTCTTTTTAAAAAATAAACAGTTGGCTGCTTCTGGGGCAGTTAATTATCTTAACTGAGAGTAAGATCCTTAGTTTTGTTGTCGTGGTCAACTAGCACTTAAAATGACTGTGTTCTCTCTACAGGTTTGCCATTTTGGAATTAAATGAATTATAGTTTGGAATTATGTCTTGCCTGCTTCTGACAAGGGGGAGTAATGTAAAAATTAAGGGCTTCTTGTTATGTTAGACCAATAATGCATAACAACTGCAGTGTTTTCTTCCTCAGCAGTTCTGACCACGTCAGTGTTTGTCACTGAAATAACCACACCAGCATTTTTCAAGCATGTAGTGGTTGTCATCTGTGTCATGCTTATATATTCCTTATTATTGAATCTGTGGACATGCCAAGGTGTACTGGAAAATAGTGTTACAAGTGTCTGGTCTCCACTATGTGTCTCTTTTTTTTGTCCTGGTATTTTTAGGGGAATGGATAGTATGATCCCTGAATGGAAATGCTTTTAAAGTGCCTATATATTAATATACCTGCCTGGCTTGTTGGGTTTTTTTCTTCCTCTTCCCTATGGGAATGTATCAAAAAAATTTCTTGATCTTGTCACCTGAGCCTAAAGATTACAACAAAGTCCAGTTTAATAGAGCTTAACATGTTACTAGGCATGGTTTTTTTTGTAGATAACTCAGTTTCCATGTATTAAATCTGATTGATATTATTGAGTATTTATCCAAGCTTTTGAGACTTAGTCTTGAAGAAGGCTTGTCAGCTGCTGAGCTTGCAAAAATTATTCTTGAATACATAAAACCAAATGGGAACATCTCTGTCCTCAAGATAGTTTATTGATGGTCTTGTGCATCTCAAAAACAGTATGTCTAAGCAGTGTGAAAACGTGGGGTCAGGAGCCTTGTCTGGTGAGTAGAGGTGGCCAGAGGCATCACAGAGACTCTGTCTTGCTGCAGTTAAGATAATGAGAAATAAACAGCCTATGTCTCCTTCTCACTGTTCAGATTTATATTAATGAGGCACTTGATAGTAAATTTTTGCTGACATGCAGTGTTGAAGCTCAGCTCTTCACTCAGGGAGGTCTGCAGAGTTGTGCAGGCTTCTAAATCATCTCACGATAATTGAAAATGTAGGAAAAGTCATCACACATTTTCTCTTAATTCACATGTAAAACCACTTTGCTTAGAGGACTCTTAATTTCAATATGCAAGATATATGTGTGTGCAGTGTTGTTAAAATGCTTGAGCTTGCTTGCCTTAGTGTATCATCAGAAGTGAAACTGCAGTCTTGGATATCCATTTCAAGTCAAATTTTACTCTTTATTTTCCACATCTGTACTTGTGAGGCACAGAACTCCATGTGTCTGCATTCCTGAGTGGGTTGTGGTTGTAGCTGTGGTCATTGTTGTGTTGCCTTTCACTTTCAGCAGCAGTTTTGTGGAGTGAGTGAGATTTGGTAGTATATTTAAATATGGTTTTTATTTTTTAATTGAAATATAGTGAGTGATGGTTGGCTTGCTGCCTTCACTAACCAGTATTTCTGCTCCTTCAGAGACCAGAGGACTGAGGGTCATCATATAGGTTTGTGGGTACAGCTTGGATGTCAGTCCTGCTGTACTGCTGTCTTTCAGTGCCAACACTGGTTACTTGCATGCAGCATTATTCTTTCTTTGAGCTTCAGAGCAGGCCTTCTGCTTCCTGACAGAGGAAGGCTCACTTCTGGGGGAAAAAAACCCCATCATTTTGTGAGACTCCAGTGCTGGATACTTGCTACACCTTGGTTACACTGAGTTTTCTCTTCCATGGTACCATGTAAAGTGGTGGGCAAGAGGCAGTACTACCTGCATTTGATTTTCAACTCATATGTGAAAAAGTGTTCGTTTAGTAAATGCAGATGATAAAATGTGAAGCCTGGGTTTTGGCAGCTCTTGCAGCATTTTGTTTTCAGAACTCTATCTTTGTTCCACATGCTCTCAGGGGTCTGGAATTGCCAAGCTCTGCTCATAAGGAGGAAAGATAACATTGGAAAACTGTAAGAGGTGGTTTTTTTTTTGTTTTTTTTAACTGGAGCTCCTTGAGCTGGCTGTGTATACAGGGAGATTGCTGCTCTCCTGTGGCTGCTGGAGGCTGCTGGGATTCTGTGCCTTGACTTCTTCATTTCTTCCTGACTTTTCAGGAGCTGATAGTACATTGAAGAGTGTTTCTCTCCTTCATCTCAAACAGTTGATTTTGTTGAAATGTTTTCCCTTTTTTTTTTTTTTTTAATTAATTCTGTGGGATTTTCTGCAAAAGTTTTCATCTGCTTTCTGTTGTTTAAAACGTATGTTCAGAATGACTCTGTGTTTTAGGGCCTTTGCTCTGACACATACTGGGGCAGTGAAATAGCTGAATCAATGTTTAACACTCCTTGTTCTGTTGGCATTTACATCTCACAGCAGTTTACACTTCATGGAACACAGAATTCTCTTCCAGCTTACCAGAAGCTGTATGTGTTTCATGATGGTTTTTTTGGAGCAAAGAGGACATAGAGAGCTCCTGAGTGTTTAAAATTTGTGCTAAGTTTAGTAGAAATCTAGTAAGACCATAAATGTATTGTTCATCAATACTGTGTCAGTACAATATTGTGTCAGTTGGATGCAAGAATAGCAGGGGAAAAGGAAGAAAGAGTGGGTCCAGAATTCGTAATGGCCTAACATTGGAAAACTGTAAGAGGTGGTTTTTTTTTTGTTTTTTTTAACTGGAGCTCCTTGAGCTGGCTGTGTATACAGGGAGATTGCTGCTCTCCTGTGGCTGCTGGAGGCTGCTGGGATTCTGTGCCTTGACTTCTTCATTTCTTCCTGACTTTTCAGGAGCTGATAGTACATTGAAGAGTGTTTCTCTCCTTCATCTCAAACAGTTGATTTTGTTGAAATGTTTTCCCTTTTTTTTTTTTTTTTAATTAATTCTGTGGGATTTTCTGCAAAAGTTTTCATCTGCTTTCTGTTGTTTAAAACGTATGTTCAGAATGACTCTGTGTTTTAGGGCCTTTGCTCTGACACATACTGGGGCAGTGAAATAGCTGAATCAATGTTTAACACTCCTTGTTCTGTTGGCATTTACATCTCACAGCAGTTTACACTTCATGGAACACAGAATTCTCTTCCAGCTTACCAGAAGCTGTATGTGTTTCATGATGGTTTTTTTGGAGCAAAGAGGACATAGAGAGCTCCTGAGTGTTTAAAATTTGTGCTAAGTTTAGTAGAAATCTAGTAAGACCATAAATGTATTGTTCATCAATACTGTGTCAGTACAATATTGTGTCAGTTGGATGCAAGAATAGCAGGGGAAAAGGAAGAAAGAGTGTGTCCAGAATTCGTAATGGCCACTTTGAAAATGAGAAGTTTTTTACTTGTCAGTATTTATTTGGAAATGCAGATGAGTGAGTTGTACCTGTGCTACCAAAGCCTTTGGTGTGATCACAAAGGAGACTTGTGCACTTGCACAGTAAGGAAAGCAACCACAAACTTAACCTCGTGAAGCTCCATGTCTAATGCAGTTAGCCCAGCTGGCTCCTTGCACTGTCCTATGACAGCTCTGCCCTTTCATGGTGGGTTTCACTTACCGTTTATGCGTCTGCTTTTGAGCTTGCACATTTGAATGCTGAAATATTTGTTGAAAATGTAGATTCTGTTAAGTCTTTCTTCTAGTTTTGAGCATGAAGAACTTGGCTACTGCCTGACATGGAAACTATTTTTCAACTTTTAATTCTTCTAGGAAAATCTAGCACTTGGGAGGCGGGGTGGCTCAGATGAGCACTGAGCATGAAGTTGGTTCTGTTTGTGCTTGAAGAACCCGGGGTGACAGAACTGCCTGTTCTCCCTGCTGTTCCCGTGTCATTTGAGAAGGAATTGGGAGAGACTGCTGGCTGGGCTGGTCTTGCCTGACGGGATGGGATGTTAGAGCTGCTGAAGTCAGAGTTCATGGAAAGCTCTTTGAACTGACAGCTGTGTTGAGCTGCTGCTGTCGAGCTCAAATGGCTTTGAGGTGTGTTCAGTGAAAGCAGGGGTGGAAAAAACAGTTAATCTCTTAACAACCCAAAACAGAAAATATGTATTTCTGGCTTCCACTACTGAGTCACTTCTTTTAGTCAAAGGGTTTGATAATTTCTGCAGACTGGAAGTAAGCAAGGTGCTCTACCGGTTGAAGTACCTAATTAAGATGAGGTTATGAATCATAAATGAGAAATTAGCCTTCTGCTGAGCACATCTCTGAAACACTTATTCATATTGCCATCATCTTTTTTGTTTATACAAAGGTATTAATTATGTTGCTGGGACGTGAGGTGATTCAGGAAATGTTCCTAACACACAGGCACTGCAGGGCCTCATGCAATGTTGAAATACCAGTAACACCCAGATGGGGGGGATTTTAGTGGAAATATTTGTTGCACAGCTAGCTCATGAGCACCTGAACTGTTCCTGCAGTTCAACTAATCCAGTGCTTTTCTTCTGTTGTTATTGGAAGCTTGCCCCATAAATCCAGTGAAGATTATAACTTTAAGTTGTTGCTTTCTCTTTTAACCTGGCAAAGGAGTGATTTCTGAGTTTGTCAGACCTTCTGAGTTTTACCTACTTTGTTTATTGAGAGTTATAATGTTTTTTGTTGTGGGTTTGGTTGTTGTTTTTTTTTTATTTAAAAGGTTAGGAATGCAGGCTAAAGTAATGTCTTGGTATTCAGTACAGATAACTAATGTCAGGAGATACTGCACATGTTTGAAGGAGGAAGGGTTAGTGCTCTATCATTCTGCCTTACAGTCCACTAGTGTTCTTTCTGGGAAGAATTCTGTAGTGCTTAAGTGCTGAGCAGTATGGAGACACAGAGTAAGAGGTGCAGGTAAATGGACAACACAAGTACTTTATCAGTGCTTGCTGTCTCACTAGATTGTTTTTAAGGAGTAATAAATTCCTGACTGATTTGATTTAATTTACACACCACTTAGCATAAGGGGAAATGTAACATGTTTCTGTACTGTAGGAATGGTAACTTTGCTTTATTGAAGGAATATCTAGTATTCTTAAATTGCTCTTGTCCGAAAGAGCCTGATATTACTACTTCTTGAATAAAAGCATGTAACAAGCAATACCTTTTGTGGGCTTTGTGGTTTTGGTTCTGCAGTCGAGCAGCAGTGGAGACAGCTGATCATTAGTGCTCTGAAGTCTCTGAGACTGTTGAAGCATAACTGCAGGGAAGATACTTTGCTGACTTGGGGAAGGATGAGAACACCAATTAAGAATTCACTGTAGTTCGTGTGTCTGGATATTCAGCTTCTGAAGAATATTTTCTTTTATTATTTATTTTGTTTTAAGAAGAAAATAATTTTAGTTGTGGTGCTGTTTGTGCAACCTTTAGGTGGTTCCCCCCTCTCTTTTCCTGTAGAGATTTTTATTGCTGGACATCTCAGTTGAAGTTGGCACTCATCATCAAATCTGAACTTCCTGCTCATAGACGTGACCTTCCCCACCCTTTGTCAACTCAGTGCTGACAAGGGAGGACACTAAAGAAGGAAATTCTGAGTCCTTTAGCTTGGACAAGAACAAAGTCTTGCTTTGAGTTGAATTAACCACTGGAAGAAAAACAGAGTTGAAGCTACCTGCTTATTAGATAATCAAATGATGGTTGTTTTGTTGTAAGTTAATAGTACACCTATTGGTTTTCCTTCAGCAGGTTTTCCTGTCCTACTGTAGTCAGCTTCCTTCAGCTGTTCTTAATTTGCTGCAGTTATGAGCTGAGGGCAGAAAGTCCTGACTGAGGTACAGGCTTCCAAGTTATTTCTGTGACACTGCCCTGCTGAAATAGCAGCGAGGTGAGGTTGTAACTGCCACAGTGGAAATCCTGCTGTCCATCAGGTGGGACCTATGGAGTCCTGCTGAGGCAGGAGCAGTCTAAATGTTCCAGTAAGTTCAGTCTGGCAATGTCATGCTCTGCAGCTGTGTGAGAGGTGAAGCTTAAAATGGACAATGTGAACAGGGAAGAGACTGAAAGTAACAGAAGCCTTGGGGTAGAAATGCTGTTTTCCATCTACTGGTTAAAATATCAGAGGTCAAGTGGGAAGAGTTTTTGCTGTCAGCAGTAAGGTAGGGAGAATGTGTTGGTGTGAATGTGCGTGTTTCTGTGCTACCTCTATTTCCATCCCCTATGGATTCATGGTGTTTCCAGGGCATTGAAGCTAAACTGCATGAAATTGGGGAACAGAGGCCACTGTAATGTGATACAGTAGCTTGCAATAGGAAAATGGTGCTTGTTATTAGTGGTAATAGTCCTAGTGTATGTTAAATGCTTAATTCAAGATCCCACCTCAGGGGCTCTTTTAGGAATAGCACCTTTTCATTCTTGACCAGTAGCTGGTTTAGCAGGGAAGGTGCAAGATGGTGGAGCAGAAAAGGGGAACAGACCTGGAAATAAGACTGACTTTGACTTACTCTGAACATTTCCTAAAGGGTCACCTATCAAAGTGTACAGCAGTCTGTTGGTGAAGAAGAGTTTGGTTTTTTCCCCCTGACTTCACTTATTTTGACTTTTCCTTTTTCCCTGGAATGTTGCCCCTTCATCGTCTGAAATGGAAGGGGCAAATGTCTTTGAATCAAATAGGCATTATGCAGCTAAGGTGCCTGCAAGCACTGGAATTTGCATTTAAAAGAAAATTTCAAAGCATAAGCAGTAAACAAATGTCCTGCTTTGTATGCATAGAGCATTTCTCTTTTTAAAAAGCTGTTGTAGAATTAGTGTAATGCCTGAAAATATTTTAATGTGTTAAAGTCAGTAAATAGCAAGGGGGCATTCAGTTTGGGGAAGAGATTTTGCAAAACTTTATGCTGCTCCTGCCCCTTAGTATCTTATTACATTCCCTTATTTTCCTAATGGTCTTATCAACTTGGTTACATTGTTGTCCTTAAAAAGGGAATGTCGGTAGCTTTGATGTGTATCCCGGGGAACTAGCACATCTTTAAAGGTTTTATTTTGGATTCAAGTCTCTGGTTCTACTTGAGGCTTTATGCAGATGTTTCTTTTATAAGCAGCTGTGTGTATTTCTGGTACCTTCTCTAGAGTGAAAAGTCTTTAAGTGAAGTTACTTGGAGTCATCATTCTGCCACAGAAACCTTGTAAAAAGCTGTTTGAGTTTCAAGCAAAGTGTCTTCTCATTTGAGCTCTGTGTCCAAGGTTTGAAGGGCAGACAGATTTCACAGCTGAGCCTGGTGTGAGATGAACGTACCTGCTGGAACCGTTGCACAACTGCCCATGTGAATGGCTTCATTTAGCTGTGTGTGGGACAGCACATCATGTGCATGTCTGCAGATGGGGCCAGGCAGTCTTCAGATTGCACCAGAAACCTCAGAATGCAGGGGAAGCTGATAGGCTTCCATTTTAAGGGCTGGTAACCCTAGTGATTGCTGCTAGTCCTGATAAAAAGGTGAAAATCATGTCTAATTTCTTCGGTAAAATGGCAGAAATTCACAGCACCAAATAGTACCAGTGGCCTTGCATTCAGTGTTACTGAGTGACAACAAGTCAGTTGTCCCTTAAGATATGCATGCCTTAAAAACAAGTTCATGTGTGTCAGAATTCAAGACAAAGAGGGTTAGAGCAGATATTTTTGTAATCCAGGGGCCTGCAATAATGGAGTGTCCTGTGGAATTTTCTGCTGTTACATGGAGGTTGTCAGTGCACTTGAATTTTCACAACAGCAGCTGAAACAACTTGCCCTTGCAGGTGATGCAGTGCTGCTCTTCTCTGGAGAAGCACTGATGTAAACTGTGGGCAGTCTTGACTTGACAGCTGTGCTGACAATCCAAAAAAAGATGCTTTTTGCACTAGACAGATGTCTAAGTGTTGGAAATTTTCCAGTGAGAAGCAGAAAAGCTTTATTCTTCCAGTATTTTCATGTCACATGAAGTATGGTTTAAATGAAAGGAATGTTTTCTGATGGAGGATGTTATTGCAGAGCTTTTTAGCATGCAGAGGATTAGGTTGCTAATCACCTCTCTGAGTAACTAGATTCTACCAGTTGTACAGGAAAATTCTTGATGTTGTGAATAGCAAGGCATAGTGATTAAGGAAACTAGTTATTTTAACTTTATTTGATATATTTGCATGGCACAACTAGTGCCAGAATGTCTCCTGTATTTGCATGTATTTTGTTATAATATTTATCAAATACAGATGTGGCATTCGTTGATTTTATTTTTTGAGGGAGAGAGATATTGTCAAGGATCTCATCTAAATGAAAAGCAATGAGGAGAAGATGATATTAAAAAACATGCAGTCTAGCAGACAAGTCTTTGTAGCAGAAGCTATACCTGGTATTGTACACTGTGGAGTTTTGTCCTGGAAGTTTTAGGTAACATCAGTAATTCTTTAAACGCTGAAACTTGCAAGCAAATCCTTCTCTTGACAGAAAACTATAAAGTTGATTTTACAAAACCTTTTCCCTTTTTTAGGAAACAAATTGCCTTTTTTTTGTTGTTGTTGTTTGTTTGTTTGTTTGTTTGGGGGGTTGTGTGCACACAGTGTTTCATAGCATCTTCTGTGGTTGAATTCTTCATGACTCCTTCATTCTGTGAAAATTCACTTGGATGGTGAAGAGAGTATTTCTTATAGCAGGCAGGCAGAAGCAATAAACAGAATTCCATGCTCTTTTAGGGTCAGAGAACATGACCAGGGATGGTTCATGCCTTATACTGCACTGTGACATGTGCTTTTGGAGGCATGTGCAGTATTAGGAATATTTTATGCTAAAAAGCAGATAGTCACGGACACCAGGTCAGCTTTATGAGTGTGAAGATGGACAGAGGCTTACAGCTGATGATACTCCACGTGTTCATACTTGCTGCTTTTATTGGTTTTTTTATAATGATGGGCATAGATTTTGTTTGTACTTTGCCTTGAGAACAATCCCATTGTTGATCCCTGTTGATCCTGTGGTTACCCATCTCATCTGAACTGAAGCTTCATTAGCAAACACCCCACCCCCAAATTTAAGTGTAATGATGAAGAACATAGCACAGATTAAACATGCTTAAATTTCATGCCATATTTCACTACACTGGATGAAGGATTTGTTTTCTCCTTTCCAGGTACTCTTCCACTCATCAAGATGGAAAGCTCAGACTCTAGTGACAAAGGAAATATTGATCAATCAGAAGCACAACGTCAGAGTCAGCTAGATAGGTTAGATCGAGAGGAAGCTTTCTACCAGTTTGTGAACAACCTGAGTGAAGAGGACTACAGGCTTATGAGAGATAACAATTTGCTAGGAACACCAGGTGGGTAATGCCTGTGTATGTGCATTGTCCTAAAATAGCTTGTTGGTGATTTGCATAATTTTCTCTTCCCTTGAAACTGTTCCACCCATTCAATTGGTGTGCTGCAGTTGTGTTGCATGGTAGGAAGCAGCTCCTTGCTAATTTGTGCATAGTCAAATTGAAGCCATCCTCTGGCTAGAGAAGGGGTAGAGTAGGATAATGTGGTTTAATCAGATACAAAAGTCTAGTGTTTACACAGATTGGCAGCAACAGCCAGATCCTGAGTTGACCTGATTCCTGTTATGGACCCTTATTAATTTTTTATCAAAAAAATAATCTCCCTTAAGCATCTGTGTGAACATTCTGTGCTGGTGAGGTTAAGAGTTTGTAACTAGGTTAAGCAGTCTGGTGCAAGGTTCTGCATGGGCATTTTAATGTCAGTTTTCAATTGACTTAAATTGTCTCTTTATAGGATGATACCTAATTCAAACCAATTCTAATTTAAAACATGACTTCAACTAGTTTCAACCTTTTTCATGCTTGTAAAAGTGTTATCTTAAATATTTTACCCTGGGCAGCCATTTAATTGGCATAGGATGACAAAAATTGCTGTTAAGTTGTAGAGGTTACAGAACCAGAAAGTACATCTGTCTCGAGTAGGTTGAAACTGTTGGATCTTTCAGCTTCAGCAAAGTGCTAAAGTGTTTGAGCTTCCCCTTAGCAACCTGTGTGGCAGTCTCATTATGGCAGGATTTAATTAAGAAAAAAAAAAAGACAAGCAGTGGCTTGTACCTTCTTTAGAAGTTTTTTTATTATGCTTGCCATACGTATGATTTGGAAATATTTTTGGAAAATTTTGCTTATTTTCTAAGGTGAAATTACTGAAGAAGAGTTGCTGAGAAGGCTACACCAAGTTAAAGAAGGTCCACCACAGCAAAACAATGATGAGAATAGAGGTATATACAGTATTTGTGAAAACTCTTAACTTTAGCACCCCGTATGGACCTTAACTTGAGTGCAGGAGTGGAACGAGTTAAGCCTAGGCAGGTGCAAGGTGAGCTTTGTTTCAAAACTAAATGAACTTTATCTCTGATATCTGCTGCAGAGGTCAGTTTGGGACAGATTTCACTCATAAGGCATCTGTTATTTGTATCGAGATGAAGTTTAATTTAGGTTTCTCCCCTCCCCCCCCTTAACTTTTCAATTAAGATTGCATTCCTATTTGCTCCTCTCTGGGGTGCTTTTTGGCAGTTCCTCCATTTTTTATTCACTGTTCTTCCCTTCCAAAGATGCTGTATTGCTTTAATTATCATCCTTCTGTAGAGCCTGGTGGAGGACACTTGGAGCCTGCCACTGAGGCTTATTCTTTAGTGAGATGGATTTACTACAAAGCCATTCTTCAAGGGAGGGGTCAGGACAAACTTAGTTCTCTATTTAGCATTCAATAGACCACTTAATTGTTTGGAAAGGAAAACACAGAATATTGATGTGTTACAGCACCTAAAATGTGACTTAGGATAAGCAATCTGTGTTATTTTGATGACTTGTTTGCTGTGTGATGGCTGCAGCCTGTCTGTACACATTTAAAAAATGTCCACTCCTGCTCCCTTAAAAGAGCTCTGGTAGATAAGGTTGTCGTGCTACGTGTGAAATACAGTAGCACTTAGTAGGATTAAGCACTTCTAAATTGTCACTTGTTGAAGTAAGCAATTATGTTCTTGGAAAAGATGACTCCAAAATTAGCTCAGTACTCTAACGTTGGTAGTTCCCTGTCTTCTCCGCAGGTGCAGAGTCTGCAGAAGATGTTTCAAATGGAGATTCTATAATAGACTGGCTTAATTCAGTCCGACAAACTGGGAATACAACACGAAGTGGGCAACGAGGAAACCAGTCTTGGAGAGCAGTGAGCCGGACTAACCCAAATAGTGGTGACTTCAGATTTAGTTTGGAAATAAATGTCAACCGTAATAATGGGAACACAAATCCAGAAACTGAGAACGAGCCACCTGTAGAGCCTTCCAGCGGGGAGGATTTGGAACACAGCCAAAGTGACTCTGAAATTCCAAGGTCTGAATCGCCATCCATAAGGCAGCCTGGGACAGAAAGGAGCACTTCTGAGGAGCTAACAACTGAGGAAGCTTCCCCTCCTAGAGGGCAGAGGAGAGCGAGGAGCAGGAGTCCAGAACAGCGGAGGACGCGGGCTAGGACTGATAGAAGTAGGTCACCTATTAACCCAGTGAGCGAGGCTCCTCGCAGGTCTCATCACAATACATCATCTCAAACACTTGACCACTCCTCAGTGAACGAAGCTGAGGGAAGCTCTAGAACTAGGCAGCACGTGACTCTAAGGCAGCACGCCGTGGGGACTGAGGCACCAAGCGAAAACGTGGTTCTGTTTTCAACCCCAGAAACAAGACCTGTTCCTCAAGCAGCAGGTTCTTCAGAAACCAACAGCACCAGTGAGTCTGCACCTCCTGGGCAGAGGCCTCCTACCATAGTCCTTGATCTTCAGGTGAGAAGAGTTCGTCCAGGAGAGTACCGGCAGAGGGACAGCATAGCCAACAGAACTCGGTCCAGGTCCCAGACCCCCAACAACACTGTCACTTATGAGAGCGAGCGGGGAGGGTTCCGGCGCACATTTTCACGCTCGGAGCGGGCTGGAGTGAGAACTTATGTCAGCACCATTAGGATTCCCATCCGTAGGATCTTGAACACAGGCTTGAGTGAGACCACATCAGTTGCTATTCAGACGATGCTCAGGCAGATAATGACAGGCTTTGGAGAGCTGAGTTACTTCATGTATAGTGATAGTGATGCAGATCCTAGTGGCCCAACTCCGAATCAGAACGTGGATGCTTCTGAGCCCCAGAATGGAGGTGGTGGTACTTCAAACAATGAAGGTACAGATGTTAGCTCAGGGGAGGTGTATGAAGGTGGTAATGAAGGTGGTTCAACATCTGGTGCCAGACGGGAAGGTCGGAATACGAGGGGATCGGTCACGTTTGAAGAAAGTGGTTCTCTACCATTCCTTAGCCTAGCACAGTTTTTCCTACTAAACGAAGATGACGATGACCAACCAAGAGGACTCACCAAAGAACAAATTGACAACCTAGCCATGAGGAATTTTGGTGAGAGTGATGCTCTGAAGACCTGTAGTGTGTGTATTACAGAGTACACGGAAGGCAACAAGCTCCGGAAATTGCCTTGTTCCCACGAGTATCACGTCCACTGCATTGACCGCTGGTTATCAGAAAATTCCACTTGTCCCATTTGTCGCAGAGCAGTCTTAGCTTCTGGTAACAGGGAGAGTGTTGTCTAAATGAGTTCTGAATTTATGGCCAAGCAGCTGGTGTGATAGTGATGGGCAAAGAAGTCACTTCCTTTATGGCCACTTTTTGAGTGGTGCCTCAATGTATAGTAATGACTCGGAGTGAATCTTCCCTCATGAAAGCATTTTGTCTTAATTCAAGCTTTTAAAATTGGAACGTTTCTTTAATTAGGGTTTTCAAGATTGAGTCAGTTTGGGTGTTAAATTTCACATGTCCAAAGACATCTACCTACTTCAAGTTATTATTTTTTTTTGGTGAAGATTATTAAGTTCTTTCCCCCACCCAGCCCCTGCCATCCCAGTCCAATAAACATTTTGTCCTCAAGATTGTGCTTACGAGGAGTTCTCTGAGAAGTCATCCCAGCTAAGTGTATGTGAGTCACAGAGGAATTTTTGCAAGAGATCCAGCTCTCTGAAAAAACAATATGAACTTAATTCCACACTTGAACATACTTTTAATTTTCATCCTGGGTTAATATTGGATGTGTTGGTGTAAATAACACTAATGTTAGCCCTTTCCCCATCACTATGGCACGCTGTAGGATGAGCTGTTAGCTTAATTGGGATATTTATCTTGTTGTGGAAATATAAGAATTGCCTATGCTTGTTTAAATAAATAAAAAAACCCCAACAATCTGTTTTAAAATTGTAAAGCTTTTTTGTAGAAGCTCAGTACTTTTCCAATGCACTGTTGTACTAACGCATTAAGAATTAAAATTGTACCATGCTTAGAAATCAAGGAGGCTTTTCATACAAAACCCACCACATGGAGAGCAAAGTAAAGACAAGAGAGCTGCTTTTGTAACTGTGTACCTGTCAAGAGCAGTGCATATCTGTACTATTTATGTGAACAGCTACTGTAATATAAAAACAGTTGAATTAGACATCTTAATTGCATTAAAAAAATGGATATGAAATGTTCTAATTGCCGTGTTTTGGCTCAGTAATGCTACTAAAAAAGATGATTAAAAATTAGAAGGGGTTCTAAGTGGCTGGTTTTTTTCTCAGTATGGTTCCTAATATCTGATAATACAAACCAGTAGGCACCAGTTCATTCAGTGAGGTTTATGCCTAATTTTTCTCTTTTACTTTAAATTTGAGGCAACTCTGTGTAACTCTTCAGCAGATGAGAGTTGACAGGTTTATTTTCTTCCCCACCAGCTTCAGCTGTATTAGTAACCTCTGGATCTGTTGAGTGAAGATAGCGATACCAGTCTTGGTAGCCTGGCACTCAAGTGCCATAGAAAAATAACTGTTAACTGGAAAACAGTATTGGTGTGAGCTGAAATTTGAGTATTATAATCTATGATGGGAGTACACTTAAATGTGTAACCAATTCTAAGGATAACATTTTAAAACCCCAATAAACTCCTTATGCTCCTGTTGGACAGATTAAAATCAGTTGAACTGACTTTTAAAATCATGTGTGGGAGATGGAGAATTGGAGAATGTACCTCAGCTCTTGTCAGTGTCAGGGGAAAACATCCTTCACCTTTGGTGACCTGTTCTTTGTTTTATGCTCTAATGATTGTTATTTTTTCTAGTTCACATGTGCAACAGGGAAAGCAATATTTATTTCAACTCTAGGGCAGTAGTTGGGAAGGGATATGAACTGCTCTTGCTGGCTCTGTGGGAAACGTTTGTTCCTCAGATGACAAAACCAAAGCTGACCTGTCTCTTTTTCCTAATTAAACCAGATTTTTGGTGTTTTATAGTGGTGGTTGCATAAACTATAGTCTCAGCTCTAAGCCACTTTAATGTCTCAGCAGTTAGTTAAGGATTCCACGATGTCCTGAAATCCCAGGTTTTTCCTGTGTGTGTGCTCTGTGGTGTTTGGTTCAGTGGGAAACCCTGAGGGGCTCTTGAGCTTGCTTTCCTCCCAGAGGGACACACCATCGTGGCAGAGGGGACACGTGTGTTCTCTTTGAACAGAAGAATGAATAAGCTCATGGGTTTGACTTTTTCTCTCGGCTGTGCATCACCGTAGATCTGCAGTTACCTGTTAAGTTCAGGTGCTGGACTCTATGCCAAAATTTCCTCAAGAAAATAACACTTCTGAATTTCTTCCAGGAGCAAGCACATAGCAGATACCTGCTACCAGCTGCTGTTTCCAGTAGTGTTACTGACTTACTGGGGTGTACAATTTGAAGGAAAACCCAAACCTCTCTGTGAATGCCATGTTAGATATCAAAAGTCTGATGTACATCTCTGAGGACCACAAAGAAAGGAGCCCACTAGTGCTAATGTGTGAAGCCTGGCTGTGATAACATATGATTCAACATCACTTTCTTTTTAATGCTCTGAGTTTCCAGTAACTCTTCAGGTTGGTAGAATCAACTTTACAGTTTTGTTATAGCTTAATAGCAGCATGCCTTAACATTTTATCTTTCTGTAACAATAGCAACTAATAAACTGTTGGCAGTTTCTCAAATGGTACCAAGAACAAATAATTTAACCTCAGTTCAGGAGACCTTGAATGTTCTCTGTGATTTTTACACCTTTTCCAAGGCAGAGCTGGAGGTGCTGGAGATTCATTGCCTGACATCTGGAGAAGCTGGCAGAAATTAAATTGCTGATACAGCAAAGGCCTCTTTCTGTAGCTGAGTCATCTGTCAGCCTCTGGTAATTCAGTTTCTATTCTTTTGAAGTTAGATTGGAGTTGGGGAAAGCCAATATTAACACTTTGGTTCCTAACAAAGCATGAAGGACTCTTAACAAGGTTGACAATTAGCTTCATGTGCATAACCACAGCAGGTTATGAATGGTTTTGGTGTTGAGCATTTGTACTTCTTGCTGCCCTTAGTTTATACTTTATGGGTGTTACAGGAGGGATTCAGCCGCTGAACTCGGCCGTCTTGCCATGGAAGGGGTTAAAATGGCCGGTTTTGTCCGTGTCAGGGGTCTAATGGTTCACAAATGGGCAGTCTGAAGATGCAGAGCCGGCCTCGGTGCATCTGCTGCCTGGGTCACAGTGCCACCGTGTGGGAGCCTCTCCCAGCCTCCCTGCAGCGCCAGGAGAAGGGCACGGAGCAGCGTGCTCGCTTTTGCGGTAGAGACCGTTGCTTTATTTTCCTTTTGAAGGAGGTTCCCTGTTGGTGCCTCAGCAGTTAGCGTGGTGGTTTCTGCCAAACTGCAAACTACCCAAGCTCCTGCTGGGAGTAGCTGGTGTGTGTGAGCTGAGTTCCCTTCTGACAGCACAGACCTGGATCTGCAGGACCTCCACATGCAGCAAGGAGAGCAGTCACAAGGCCAAATCCTGCAACACCCCCCAGTATTTTTATTTTATGAGTGTGCTTGATGATTTGTTGCAGGTTGTGAACTTGTCAGGCCTTACTTTTTCTTTTTTATTTTTATTTTTAATTGAGGCTTAATCTGTTAAAAGAGTGTGTGCCTGGGGTCTGTTAGATTTCCCTTTCACGTGCACTTTTTTATTTCTCTGAGCAAGCTGGGCTTTTTGCAGAGAACTTGTAGGCAGTTAATTGACTTGTTTCAAAAATGATTTGATTAGTGTAGGTACTGCATGCATAGAAATGGCTCATTAGAAGTTTAAAGAGGCTTTGTGCTGATGTGCAGGCACAGCAGTGGCACTGACATGATACGGACCCGTTTGGAAGGAGCCATAATCGTCCATTGTGTCAACTTGCAAACGAATGGATTTCCCACCAGAGTTGGCACAATGGGCCGCAGTAACTGTCAGTCTGGTTTCCTGTCACTCGTCTGGATTATGCAAATGCAGAGAGGCCAGAGAACTGTCTCCCTGGTGTATCTGCAGCCCATGTTTATCTTGAATGGTTGCCTACACAAAGAGGAGGTTCCCAGTGGTCTCATAATAATGAGGGTCTGACGTGAAGATGAGGCAAGAAATATAGTGAGGGCTGAGCAGTGGTTTTTGCTCCCAGCAGAGCGATGAGGGTGGTGTTGAAATCTCCCAACATGCTCCTCACCATCATAGGGCAGTACAAAGCTTTCTCCTTCCCTGTACCTTGGGATCTGTGGTGTTAACATGTCCATTTGTGTCACTGCCCGACACCTCCCGCTTTCCCACCGCTCCTGGCGCGGGGCTGGAGGCAGGGTCTGTAAGCAGAGGTACAGCCATCCTTCCTGAAATGTCTGCCTGCTCCTCTGCCTTCTCCCAGGAGGAGGTGCTCTGGATGAGGGTTGGCAGGAAGCCACCTTAAGGGAATTTAGAACAAATTCAGGAATATTTCCAGCCCTCCGGTACACTGGGCTTTTTGTTTGCTTATCCTTGACTGGGGAGGGAGGAAGGAGGGGGGAGAACCAGAAGCAATGGCAACTTACCCAAAGTACCTATGAGGTGTGGTGTGTTAGAAGAGAAGTTTGCACCTGTTCTACCAGAGCTTCCCAACCTCTTCTTGATGCTCTTCTTCCTTCTTCTGGGGAAGCACACCATCAAGTTTGTTTTGGATGTTTTTTTCTAGTTTGGTTCCCTTAAGCTAAAGTACCTGAGGCCCCTTCCTGAATTTCACTGTCTGCTAGTAAGGCCATGGCTTGGGAAGCCCTGAATTCAACTGAGAATGTAACAGTTTTGTTTTGGTTTGGGGGCTTGGTTTTTGTTTGTTTTGTTTTGGGTTGGTTTTGGCTTTGTTTCTTTTTGTACAGTGCTTTACATCTGTTTATACTGGACTTGTTTAATACAAAATGGTACTCTGAAGTCATAGGACAACAGTTTGACCAGATTTGATAGCTACCAGTTAGGAGGAGTTTGTTCCCTATGTAAGATGTCATAATGCAAATTTAAATAGACTCAATAAAATGCATTAAGTGTTCCTTTTGTGCTCGATCATCACTCCTTGGCTTTATTCTTCTTATGGTGGGATTGTGCTGAAGTAAATGATGGTGGGTGTGATAGGAATTTATTCCCTCCATACGTCTTTCCCCTTGAAGCTGAGCAGAAAGGAGGGAGCCAGAGTGAAATAGAGTTAACTTCTCAGAAGAATGTATTGCTCCTTAGCACATAAAAATAAAGCAATAAATCTCATCATGTCCCAGACTTCTGTAAATCTGGATAACGTGGGATACCAAAGCAATGTCTACAAGTTGATTTTTGAGGAGTAGCTGTGAATTTTGGGTGCCTGTCAGCACCAAGGCCCGGCTGTCAGGGCTGAGGCTCCCCAGAAGTGCACTTTGCAGCAGCTTTTAGGAAGAACTCTCACATATGGCTAAAAGCTTCATCCTAAAATTAGTAGCTGCTCTACGTGCAAATGCTTACTTGAGTGGGAAGGAAATTTTTTAGGGTGTGGGAAGCTGTCTTTATTATCCACTTCCCTCACCTCAAGTCCACTCCTTGAGTAGGAAGCGGCAGGAGCCACTCCCTGAGAGGGGGGGG
>NW_009953574.1:907319-907707 GCF_000747805.2 Chaetura pelagica | reverse complement strand
GCGGGGGGAGCCACTCCCTGAGAGGGGTGGGATGACCTCCAAAAACAAGGAGGGGTAGGAAGGTGATCTAGAGCTTGAAAACGTGTCTTGGCTGGTGCCTCGGGTGGCAGAGCACTGTCACAGCCAGCACTGCAAAGGATCCTCTTGTCTGATGAGGAGGAGTCTTGAGCTTCTCCAAGGTCGCAGCAAATCGGGATTCTCCTCCAGCTTCACTCTCGGTGGGGAGAGCTCTTGGACATTGGTGGGGTATTTTCCCCGTTTTAGTCTTGTTCTGGAAGGTGAGAGAAGTGAGACACTGGTCCAGGTTGCCCAGAGAAGCTGTGGCTGCCCCATCCCTGCAAGTGTTCAAGGGCAGGTTGGATGGGGCTCTGAGCAACCTGATCTGGTG
>NW_009953574.1:884628-906889 GCF_000747805.2 Chaetura pelagica | reverse complement strand
CTTGAGCTTCTCCAAGGTCGCAGCAAATCGGGATTCTCCTCCAGCCTCACTCTCGGTGGGGAGAGCTCTTGGACATTGGTGGGGTATTTTCCCCGTTTTAGTCTTGTTCTGGAAGGTGAGAGAAGTGAGACACTGGTCCAGGTTGCCCAGAGAAGCTGTGGCTGCCCCATCCCTGCAAGTGTTCAAGGGCAGGTTGGATGGGGCTCTGAGCAACCTGATCTGGTGGGAGGTGTCCCTGCCCATGCAGGGGGGGGGTTGGAAAGAGACGATCTTTGAGGTCACTTCTAGCCCAAACCAGTCTGGGATTCTGGTACCTGAAATAGTCTTTAACATAGGGGTTAGTTTTTCTTTCAGTGACCTGATCCATGAAGTGGTTCCCATGCTTTCTGTACCAGGAGCTCCCTGCCAGGGCACCAGATCCATCCCCCATCTCCCAGTAGGAAGTCCTTCAGCTTGGGTAGCCCTGTATTCCTTAAAAACTGCTTAAAGAGCCCAAACCAACCCTGGAGCATGTCTGTGGCTGATTTCATCCCTATGTTTATTTTCTTTAATATATTCAAGGTCTTTGTTCTGACCTGTAAAACTTTATATAACCTCGTTCCTCTCTCTGGGTGCTTAAACCCTGTAACCTTTTGTCTTGTCCTACTCTTCCCTCAGGATATATTTCCGTGGCAGATCCAGGCCTTCTAAGGGTGTATGTTTGGCTGCTTTGTGGTCCTGCTGCTGGATGGGAGGAGAAAGTTTGTGTTTGGTGAACCTGTCCATCCCAGAGCTGCAGGGTGTAGGAATAACCACTCATTTGGAAGCTTCTGACCTTCAAAAGGGGGGATCAAGTGTTTGGGAATGGAGAGGCAGGAGACAAGCAAAGGCTGCTGCTCCCTCGCCCTTCCCAGCTGTTCCAAGAGCCATTGAACCTGTTTCAGGACTTTTAATATAATGAATCTCAACTCAGCTCTGTTGGGGCTGCCTAAAACCTGACAATGAAGTTCTATAGGGACAAACTAAACCTACTTTTTAGTCTTAAACTGGAGGGGCATTGTCTGGGACGCTAATGAGATGCTGGTGCTGCATGCTCCAACTGTTCCCCTGAATAAATCCCCTGTTAAGCCGAGCATGTGAAAATCCAGACGTCAAGTCCCCTCAACAATGATTACTTCATAAAACAGGAGTCAACCCATATTTCCTGAGGGTTTCTTGAGTTTTGGCACCCTACACCAGCAGGTTCCAGGGTTTCGAGGGAAAAGCTTTTCCTTGCTGATAGCACCATGGGATTTGGGCGGCGGGAGCGGAACGGGGGCTGCGGCAGAATTGTGTCTTCTATTTTGATCTATAGCATATATAAAAATAGAACACAGAATATAAAGTGATATATAAAATATATAATTGTATATTTCATATATCATAATCAGCACGGAGATAATATTTTTTCCTACCACTGATTTCATGTCTCAGGATGGATTTGCAGATTTCTCCAGGCTGAAAAAGTCTGAGGGGGGTTTGGGTTTGGTGTTTGTTTTTTTGCTCTGGAGCAGAAGCTTTGCCTGGTCTGATGAGTCCTGCTTGAAATGCCATGAAGCAGAAAGTGCCTGGTTTGTTTTCTTGGCTTTAACACTCACTCTAGTCTTTCCTTTTCCTTGCCAGCCCAGGGCAAGGCAGCACCAGGAAGGTGAAAAGCAGGAAAATACACAGTGGAAGAAGCAGTTTAATTGCTGTAGGTGCTTCTGGCTTCTAAATAAATGAAATAAGTAATTTCCAAGTTTATTTAGGATTTGGGTTTTGCTGTTGGCAACTTCAGGATGATTTTGCTTTAATTTGTAAAGATGGATCTAAATAAAATGAAATACTTGTGTGAGGGGGAATGCCCTGAAAGCCGGTGGCTGGTGTGTGGGCAGTGCTGCTTGTCCATCATCCCTGCTCGGTGGTGGGGGCAGGAGGGAAGGGGAGAGGGTGGGAAATGATGGGATTAAGTGCAGAGGAGGGAAAGGGCAGGAGGAGGTTACTGAAAACGAAGGAAAAATAAAGAAGGGTAAAAAAATAAAGCTTTTGAACTTGGCCTGTCTGAGTGGGGAAAAAAACCCCATCAACACAGGTGGAAAAAGAAGATGAGTGGGAGCAAAACCAGGAGGATCCTGGGGGTGTGAGGACACAGCAGGTCCAGAAGCAGAGCCCTGGGGAGCAGGGTCTGGGGCCCTCAGGGGGCTGAGCTGGGGGGTGTCAGGTGTTGCTGGGATGTGGTGTCGGCCACGTAGGCCGGGGCTGGCGGGGCCCCAGCAACGCTCCAGATGAGACGCCAACAGATTTATAACCATAAAAATCCCGATCTGGGGCGGAAGAGGCGCGTGCCAGAACAATAGCTGGGGCCGGGGGTGGGGAGGGGGGGGTCACAGCTGCAGAGGGGCTGGTGGCCCGATAACAAATTTAAAAAAAAAAAAAAAAAGCAAACAAAAGCACACCCCAAAGCTCAGCCAGGATGAAGCGTGTGCGAGCAAACGGGTCCAAACACAACCAGCTCTTCTTGCAGCCCAGTGTGTTCCTCCCTTCCTGCCCTTGGGGAAGGGGTGGGCTCAGGCCACCCCAGCATCAAGGGGGTGCTGCATCTTCAGCATCACCTTTGGCTCCCCATGGCCCATCCACACAGACCTCCTTGCTCTCTTTCTCACCTTCCTCCCCCCTCCCCGCCTTCTTCCCTGCCACCACCCGCCCCTTGCGCTGTTTGCTTTAGATCTCAGCATATATATATATGTGTGTGTGTGTGTATATATATGTACACACACAGACACACAAACAAATAGTTCATTTTTTTCCCCCTCCCTCACTTTGTCCTGCTTTCAGTATTAAGCATTTTCCCATATGATAGTCTTAAAACAAACAAATCCCTAAAGCCCATCCCCAAGGAGAGGGAGCACATCCTGAGCTCACCCCATCCATTGCCCTCCTGGCCCCTCTGGTGATGCTCCCCAGTACAGCAGGATGGGTACTGGGCACCCTGCCTTTGGGGCTGAGGGTTCCTCAGCTGCCTGAGCAACAGCCTGAGCAGCTCTGGGAAGGGAGCTTTATGTTTTTTCTTTCCTAAATGATGTTTCTTTATTATCAGCAGCAAAACAACAGGTCTAGGAAAGACTGGCATTTAAAAGCTTTAAAATAATAATTTAAAAAACCCCAAAACCAAAAAACAACCCCCCCCAAAAAAAAAATAAAACCTCCTTCCAATCATTGTTGTGTCCTTCAAGGCCTTCAAAGACACCTGCAGACTTTTTGTTGTGTTTTGTTGGTCTTTGTGTATGTGTGTTTTTTGTTTGTTTGTTGGGTTTGGGGGGAGTGGGTTTGGTTTGTTTGGGTGTTTTTTTCTGTTGTTGTTTTTTTTTGTTTGGTGTTTGGTTTTGGTGTTTTTTTCATTTTTATTTATTTTGTAAGGATTATAATATTTAAGTCCTGTTTAAAAAAAACAACAGAAAAACAAGCCAACAGATGGAGAAGACAAAGAAAGGAAACAAGCCCAGCCCAGAGCCTGCAGGGAGAGGAGCAGCACAGCATCTCCCCACAGCCTCCAGATGCCCAGTAACCACTGGGCAGGACTCAGCCCCCCCCCCAGAATTACAGCCTCTGTGCATCCCACCTGCAGGCACCACTTTGTAGACATTAAAATAAAACAAACCCCAAAACTTCCAGGTGACATTTAAGGCCCCTTCCAACCCAACCCATTCTGTGATTCTACATATCTAAAAACATATCTGTAATTTAGAAGTATTAAACTAATATAAACCACTGATGTGTGGTTTGTGTTTCATACATAAACTATAGGTGTAAATTTTGTAAATAGAGATGTAAACTTTCATCAGGGTCTTAAAAAGCCATGTCAATTTTACTGTATGAGTAGATTGTTGTGTTATATTAATGAAAACATCCCTTTGTTGTTGTTTGGTTCAGTCCTGAGTCTGGTGCCTTTCTACTGGAAAGCTCAGGGGTTTCTTCTGACCCAAAATGGTTTTAATTAATTTTTTTTATTATTTTTTTCCTACTTTTTTTTTTACTGTAACCAGACCCAGCAGTCTGCATGGGGAAGTTGCTGCTGCTCCATGCTCTGGCCTCAGTGAGCAGGGAGTCCTGGTGAGCACGTGAGCAAATGCACCTATGCAGAGAGCTAAGTATATATTTATTTTTATATATTTATATATAAATATATAAAAATAAATATATATTTATATAATATATATTTGTATATTTATACATAAATACATATTTTTGTATACATATGTATACTTGTATGTATATATATGTCTGTATGAATGTATATATTTAATTCTTTATATGGCACTTGTGTCAATGGGCTGTGACCCCCCAAATCTGCAGCCCCAGAAGATGGTTGGATTATTCATCTTGCTTTTCTTTTTCTGTATAACTGTTGCTGGCTGCAAAGCCAGGACTGGGATGGAGCTGGTCCCTCTCCTTGCTCTGTCCCTGCCTGCACTGCACAAACTCCTCCTGGCTGCACTTTCATTCCCTTTAAATTTCTGTTTACCAGCTCTTACCTCCTGCTTGGGTTTTATTAAATACTGTTTGCAGTAAATATCCCCCAACTTGAAAAAGGGCTGAGATGCACATTAAAAAAAAAAAAAAAAAAAAAAAAAAAAAAAAAAAAAAGCCTGAGCTGTAAGAAACTAATGCATCTGTCAGCTTTCATCTCAAGTCAATTAAAGCACTTCATTTTCAGTATCTCACAGCCATGTTGACCTCACTTCTCAATAATCATTCCTGTTGTTTCCTGCTTTCATTCCTCCCTTAGCTGCTCTTATTGACAAAAAAGATTAGTTCTGTGGCCAGGGCTGGTACCTGGAGGCCTCACCCTGGCCCACTGCCAAAAGGAAGAAATCAATTATTATTAATAATAATAATAATACCACCAAACAACCAGCTTCATTGCTGTCCTTGTGTGAGAGCCCCTGCAGAACAAAGCCCCCCCATGAGCCACAGACCCCCTGGAGATGCTGGCTGCCAAAACCCAGACCCAAACCTGTGTCCCAGGGAACCTGTGCCATCAGTCTGGCTACCAAGATCCTCTCAGACATTTATTTCTTTATAATTTTTACTTTTTGATGCCTGGGGTGGGACAAGGCCCATCCTCCACCCACCACCTCCAGCTTTCACCCCTCTGTTGTGGAGAAACCTTTTCTCCCCCCTCAGGCACCAGGACCTCAGCGCTCCCTTTCCTCAAGGTGTATGAAAAACTTGATAAAAATAATTTCCATGTTAAGCTCCTACCTCTCTAGCCCCTTTTTCTTGAGGTATTCCAGCTGCCAGGGGTCCAGCACCCCTGAGCAGCCGTGGGGAGAGGAAACCTTGGCAAGACTCAGGCACAAAGCTTTTATTTTTAAACCTGATTTATTCTACGCAAATTCTTTAAACAACGTTCATAAAACATTAATTACAAAAATGTACTAATATGGGGTTTGGTGTTTGGTTGGTTGGCTGTTGTTGTTTTTTTTTGTATACCAACAATCAGAGATTCACATTTTGAAAGGACAGTCATACTTTTAAGACGTACATTCATATATTTTACTTCCCAATACAAAATTTTAAGGGAATATAAATTGCTTATAAGGAGCAGATGTAAAAATAATAAAAGAAAACAAAATGGTTTTGTTTTTTTTTACTTCTGGGTCGGACTTCTGCTTGGCAGCCCCAGGCACCTCACAGGACTTATTCTGGAAAAAAAAATAAAAATAGGGTTGTAAAGCTCCCAAGGGTGTTTTAAGCCTTTTAGTTGAGCCTTTTTAGTGGGTATGGGGCCTGGGGGGGGGTGAGAGATACCAGCACATCAACATGGCAAAATTCAAGCCTCCTCCCTGGAGCATCATGTGAGGTTGGCTCCAAAATCCACCCATACAAAAGCAAATATTTGGCTTCATCCTGCTGGATTTCAGGGAACAGGGAGGGAGAGCAGGTTCATTTCCTAATTGCCCTCAGCCTCCCCTCCCCCACCCCCCCAAAAAAATAGGGCCCATCTCCTGCTTCAATGAGTTCAAATTGCTGAAACAGGAGATGCTGGGAAAGTTCAGGCCTGGAGAAGTCGTGTCCTTTTAATAACAAAAGGGTCTGATTGAATGTGCTTGGCAGCCAAAAAAGCCAGACTCAGGCACCGACCAGCAGCAGAGCATCAAGGCTGCGCCAAAACCTGCCCTGGAAACAACTCATCGGACACACCATGATTAAAAATGTACAAAACAAAACAAATAAGCTTCATTCCTTAGTGAAATAGACACAAAGTGTTGCCTCTAATGCTACAGTTCAGAGCTACGCTTGCTGTGCTGGACAGAGGTGGTGGAGGGTGAGTATTGGGAAGCATGTTACAAAGAGGAGGAGGTAGGAAACCTCCTTCCAAAGCCACGTTTTACAGAAAACAAGAGAGATGTTGTGTCTTTCCTCTTCTGCTGGGAGCAGGGACCCAAGTGGTGCCAGGGTTTTGGGAGCGGAGGCACTCGTGGTGTCCGTCCTCGGTGGGAGCACTAAGGGCACTGCAAGGTTTGCAAAAATAAAAAGACAAAACACCCCTAGAAGGGGGTTGTGCCGATGAACCCAGCGATAACCTCGTTGTCACCAGGACCAAAGTGCACAGAGGTACTATGCCAAGCAGATAAAACACCCACAGCCCCACTCACCCCCAGCCCACCTGGCTGGCAGATCCATCCCTCTCCACATCTGTTTTCCTTCCTTTGGCTCCCAAAAAGAAGGGAAACACCTTTACCTTGGCTCGTTGCTTACTGGTGGAGCCTCTCCATGGTGCCAGCTCCACCCCTGCATTACACAGAGGACATTGGAGTATTTAAGGAGCACTTGTCAACCACATCTTTCTCCCCAAAGGTTACTAGGGTGGCTGAGATTTAAACAGAAAGAGTCCAGAATTGCTGTTCAAATGCAGGTTTTTGTGGTGGAAAGTCTCTGGCAGTGGGAGGGGGATTGCCCTGGCAAAGGAGTTGGAGCTTTCAGAGCCATTCCAGTTTTTGGCTTCCAGCTGGATAAGGAGAGGTGAACTCTGCCAGTGTGAAACTTCTTGAAGCTGAAATAACCAAAGTAACACCCGAACAAACCCCTGCTGGGAGCAGAAAGCAGGTCTGTGTCTGCAGTGAAGTATGGAGGGACGAGCAAGGGTCTCAGCTGGATCCATCTCCCGTGGCATCCTTGGCAGTTGGTTGCTCTGAAGACCATAGAGCCACACATAGATGTAGATGTCAGCCAGGGTGAAAACCTACCCAAAGCCTCCCGAGATGCTGAACCAGAGTGATCTGAGCAAGCCTCAATGAGATCCAAAGCACCAAATTAGCCTGCCCAGAGCAAACCACTCATAGCACCAAGGTATCAGCGCCAAGAGTCCATCACCTGTGGCACTGCCATGCAGGGACAGGCAGGAATGTCCCTGCCCAGCTGCCATCCTCCCTCTCCCAGCTCCTCCAGACCAGGAAGGCCATCCCAGAGTGTTATGAACCCCTCTGACCACCAGCACAGCCAAACCACCACAATGGTGGGAGACAGAGCCAAAACATCTTGAAACTGAGGTGGGTTCCCAAGCCCCAGGGTGCTGCAGCAGACCTGCAAAACTCCCTCAGGCTTGGCTGCAAATTTGGCTGTGGCCTTCCCACATGGAGGGGATGTTAGGGAACCTCAACCCTAGCCCAACAAGGAGCCAGAATGTGCTAAATTCAAGCTATGAAACGTGTCCTTGCCCGGCAGCAGGACCCCAGGGCAGGGCATGCTGCGATGAAGCAGCTCCTGCAGATGGTTCCAGCTTTGTTTCACAACTCCAACAAGCTCTAAGCCATGAATCATGGCTCTTCCCGGGCAGCCCCAAAAGGCTACAAGAAAAAAAACAAACCAAAAAAACACAACAAATAAACCCAACCACAACCACCTGCCCCCCTCATCCCACCCACCTGCCCCTCAAGCTATGAAACGTGTCCTTGCCCGGCAGCAGGACCCCAGGGCAGGGCATGCTGCGATGAAGCAGCTCCTGCAGATGGTTCCAGCTTTGTTTCACAACTCCAACAAGCTCTAAGCCATGAATCATGGCTCTTCCCGGGCAGCCCCAAAAGGCTACAAGAAAAAAACAAACCAAAAAAACACAACAAATAAACCCAACCACAACCACCTGCCCCCCTCATCCCACCCACCTGCCCCGAGCCCTTCTCCCAGCTGGGCTGTCCCTGCTCTGTCCCTCAGCCAGAGCTGGAGGGGTTAACCCTGGGCCGTGCTCTGCAGCAGCAAAAAAGGGCAAAAAAGAAAGAAAAAACAAAGAAAAAAAAAAGAAAAACTAACTTGTTTTTGAACACCCTCAAGCTAGAGGTTTAGAAAGAGGGCCCCAGCCAAGCCCTGAGCAGGGCGCTGCCGGGGCACGTCCCGAGCTTGCTGTACTTACATAAAGTTCCAAACACCCTCAGCACCCAGTGCCCCTGCTCCCACCCCCTTCCCATTCCTGAGGGACTCAACCTGCTCCTCGTCCCGGGCTCAGAGTGTTGGGATTCACCTTCCCCTCCTGGAGCAAGGGAGGGGGGTGGGAATCACAGCCTGGCACTCACAAGGGAGTTTGGTTGGGTTTTTTTTAATTAAAAAAGAGAGGAAAAGGTAGTTTTCATGGTGAACGTTGAGTCTCAGTCAGGCCTGGCCCACCTGGAGGAGGCTGTGGGTGTGCAGGGCTGGGACAAGTGGTTCCCAATGGGAAGGAACAGGAGGGGTTTTGGGATGAAACTTTTTGCAACAGGTAGGAACAGATTTGGGATCACAGCTCTGGACTGCAACAGGACAAGCATGGAAGGAAGTGTTCAAGGGCAGGTTGGATGGGGCTTGGAACAACGTGGTCTAAGTGGGAGATGTCCCTGCCCAAGGCAGGGCGTTGCACTAGATGATGTTTAGGGTCCCTTCCAACTCAAACAGGTCTGGGATTCTACAATAAAAGAATGTTTCAGAGAATGATGCAACTTCTCCCTGTTTATAGATGCTCCAATCACTCAATCCCACCTCTCACATGTCCCAAGTTTGCAAAAGTTCTTGAAGCCACCCAGCACCCAAGAGGCAAAAGAGACACAGAGCAGCAACACTTGCTGACAAAGAGACCCTGAAATCCTCTCCTATACCCTGACAGACATCAGCCTTTGCCCTTCCTGCTCCTCACTGTGTTTGCAAGCAAGGGCCTGTAAAGGGCCTTCCTTGTCTGGTGCTCAAATGTTCCTCCTGTGGTGCAGAACCTGCCCTCATCTTGACCAAGGGCAGGGTCTCAATCAGATGAAGGTGTGAAGCGTGGGTTTGGGAGGCTGATACCAGAGAGGGGATGAGAAGTGGATTCCTTCCACCAAGTTCAGGTGGCCATGAATGCAACTCGTCACTCCAGAGCTCCCAGAAGGTCGATAATAAGACCAAAGACAAAAATGAGGTGGGATGAGTGTGGGAACCACCATTCCTCCCAGGAAGAGTGCTGGCTCCTGGCTGGAGCAGGGCTGGTCCGATGCCTTTGCAGCATTCAGCATCCAAATGATGCCTCCTCCTGGGGCAAAGACCCTTGCAGGCAGATGGAGCATTTAAGGCAAGTGGAAATCTGTAGAAATTTGGGATTTCAACCATAAATTACCTTATGAACCAGCAAGGTTTTTTTGTCACAAATCCTTGTGCAAATCTGGGTGCAGCTATGGGTGGGCTCTGCTGCACAGCTCAGGCCAGATGTGGGGTTGAGGCAGCTCTACTCATCCTCTTCTTGGTCTGAAGAAGCTACTTCTTGAATAGAAATCCCTCCTAAAATCTTCGGGGGGGAGGGGGGAGGATTAAGGCCAAGAATGTGATTTAAAGAACTTCATCCAACTGTGATGTCAATAAAAGCCCCAAAACTCACAAAAAGAGTCAAGATGCAACACATCCAGACCAGCAACTTGGTCTAGTGGGAGGTGTCCCTGCCCATGGCAGGGGGGTTAGAACAAGATGATTTTAAGGTTCCTTCCAACCCAAATCACTCTGTGATTCTGTATTTATTTCCTTCAACTGTCAAGACAGCTTTGGAGAAAGTCCACTGCCAACACTCCTACCTGAAAAGCACCACTTTAAAGCCCTGCCCTAGGCTAAGCCTGGCAGGTCCCACCAATGTCCAGGTGTCCACATGCCCTGCCCTCCAAGGCATCTCTTGTTGATTCCTGTGGCTTCCTAAACCAAGTGATGGGTCAGCAGAGCCACAGCAGGTGGTGCAACGTGGGCAGCAAAGGCCAGTAACAGTCACAGCAAAGCGTATTGAAGAAAAGAGACAAACAGACATCTTGATTTATAGTCATCAACAGACTCATCACAACACACCAGGTAATTTTCCAGCTCGTAGGGGGGACAGGAGGGCCACAAATCTACAAGACATTACAATGCACCAGCCAACATGGATTAAAAACAGGGTGGGAGGGACATGCAGGATCCTCAGCCTATATACAAAGCCCACAGGAGGGTCCTCCACTGAAACCCAGGTTCCACAGCAAAGACTGGACTCTGTGTTCCAAACCCCCACACTCACCCAGCAACCGTGGGATGATTCCCATGGAATGATGATTCCCATGGCTTGATGATTCCCATGGCACACGTCCTTCTTGAGGCTTCTTTTTTTTTTCTTTGTTGTTTGTTTTTTTTTAATGGCAGGTGAATGAAATGAAAATCCAGCATAGGATGGTCCTGCAGCCAGGATTGTGGTGAGCTTTGTTGCTTGCTCTCTCCTGGGAATTTCCAGGAAAAGGTTCCCTGGCCCAGCTGTTGGCACAAGGACTGGAACAGGACTCCCCTTGCTCCATGTCACGCTTGTTGGTGATGAGCTGATGAATTTCTAGGCAAGGCTGAGCTCTGCCTTCACTCCGTGTGCTTGGCACCCACAGGCTGCACTAATTCCTTGAGCCCTCTCCTGCTGGGAACAGCTCAGAACCTGCCCCAGCTCTGCATGGCAACACCCAGGATGTAACTTCCACACTACGGGGGCTTTAAAACCCTTTGGAACCCCCGGGCTTCCCCCCTCCCCCACCAATACTGATTCGTGGTTATTGCTGCATAATAATCAACCGGCCCCCAAAAAAAGAGCACTGGCACCTTGTGCCCTGAGCTGGCTGCACCCCAGCGTCCCTGGGCACAGGGAAACCACCTCCCAGCATGAAGTGGGATCCACAACATGTGTATGGATCCATGACCTGCTGTACTGACCCTGTAAGACCTTGATGCCTCCAAAAATCCTGTCTTGGTGGCTTGCCTGTGAACCAGCCACTGGGAGCTGCCTCATTCTTTTGCACCTCAAAAGCCCAATTATTAGGCACTGGGCAAGAAAATGGAGGCAGAAAGTGGCTGAGGAACCTGCTGCTCTTGTCCATGTGTTTTTTAAGGCATATTTTGGAGGAAGGGGCTGCTCCCACACAGCTCCATTTGATGAGGATGGCAGGAGCAGAGCTGGCTTAGGTCCCCATCATCTTCAGCTCCCTGGGTGCGTGGGAGAGCAGAGGAAAAGCAGGAGGACAAGATGACAGTGAGACTTGCTGACCATTAATTTGGTTTGTGCATTGGCCCAAAGCAGCAATTCCTCCTTCTAGCTCCAAACCAGCCTCTGGTGCTGGATGGGGAGGGGCCTGTCCTGCTTGGACATGACACCTGAGTGACACCAGAGGAAAAGGATGGACAGCTGGAAGGTCCAACAAGCTCCATCTGTGGCCTGCTGTAAAAAGGCATTTGTTAGCTGTAAACCTGTTGTGACACATAGAAAACTGAGGAGGGGAGAGGGAGATGGATCCAGTTTGAATCCTGGTGGGACTTGGAAAATTGGCTAGAGGGAAAAAAAAAAAAGAAGAAGCTGCTTTGAAATAAAGGTTGTCCAAAAAAAAAGGAGCATTTCTGCTAGTTAAAAGCCTTTAACTAGAAGAACTTGTTGTGTTTGTTGGTTGGTTGTTTTGTTGTGTTTTTTTTCCTTTACAAACAGAGTGCATCAGTGATCACCAAGAATTATGGTCCAGCTAGAAAAGGGCCTGTGCTTGGGCTACCGAGAGGCTGCTGGTGGCAACGGCGAGGGCCGGGCATGGAGGGGTTACATGTGGGCTTCGGAGGCTGGGACGCCCGGCAGCAGCTCCCCGTTCACCACTGCCTCTGAAGCCAGCATCTTGTCCTTGCCAGGATCCAGACGTTGCTTTTTCAGCATCCTCTGGTGGATGAGGGGGACACAGGAGAGCACCAAGCCGCCGATGATGGGCGGCACTCCGGCAAAATAAAAGGCCGCATCGTAATTCCCAAAGTAATCATTGAGGTATCCTGGAAGAGAAGAGCAAGGGCAGCTACAGCCATGCCAGGAAAATGACCCACTTCTCTCCTCCCCCAAGTGAGAGCTGCAGCTTACATCAGCCACCAGATTTGGGGAGATTTGGGTTTTTTAACCAATCTTTTTTTTTTTTCTCCTCCACTGCATTCCTTAGGAGTTTTTACGCCCTGGATTAAAGGATGTGTAGCAAGGAAGCCAAGAAGGAAAGCCTCAGCCATCCTTCCTATGTAACCAGAAGAAGACACAATGGGACACATCCCAAACTATCCCAAATGCAAGTTGAAACACTGCTAAACAACCAGCCACTTTGAGGTGGCTCTTCCCAGTGCCTTGCTGGCCTGGAGGTGATAGAAAAAGCGGGAAGGGGCTGTTCCTCTGCACATTGTCTCCCCCTGGGAGTCCTGCTTTGCTCACAGATATTGTTATCTCCATGGGGATGTCAGCTGAAAAATACACAGTCAGTTACAGACAGCAACCAATCCCTTAAAAACCAAAGAGGTTCTGCACGTGAGCTCAGCAAGTCTTGACACAGCCAGGCCTCCTTGGAGAATAAGGAATTGCCCTTTATCGACTCTGGAAAGTCCCGCTGAGGTTTTTTCCTGCATAGACACTTGCCTGGGGTTTATGCCCGTGAAACACAGGAAGGATCTTCAGGTCATTTCAGTACCTGAAGGGGCTACAGGAAAGCTGGAGAGGAACTTTTAACAGGAGCAAGGTGTGATAGGACAAAGGGCAATGGCTTTGAACTGGAAGAGGGGAGATTTATTTTAGGCATTGGGAAGAAATTCTTCACTATGAGGGTGGTGAGAGCCTGGCCCAGGTTGCCCAGAGAAGCTGTGGCTGCCCCATCCCTGGCAGTGTTCAAGAGCAGGTTGGATGGGGCTTGGAGCAACCTGGTCTAGTGAGAGGTCTCACTGGCAGGGACATTGGAACTAGATGATCTTTAAGATCCATTCCAACCCAAACCAGGCTGGAATTCTGTGATTCTATGAAACAAGCCCTGTGCCCAGTTCCGTGCCCAGTGAGGCCGGTGCAGGGGGTCCCACAGCACCCAGACATCTGCAATCCCCCACCCCCCTGTCCCTTCATGAGGGTGTTAAAACAAATTTTGCTGCCAGGAACAGAAAGATCAGGGGTGCTTATGCAGCTTTGTCTTAGTGATTGCTGACGCAGGGGTTGTGCTGCTCAGGGACCAGCTTTGGCAAAGTGTTCACTGTTAAGGACGTGGTGGTTATGGCTCTGCTTACACACTTGCCCAAGTCTTGAGTGTTCCCATCCCCAAGTTTGATTCAACAATGCAGTGTCTGAACTCACAAGTTAGCAAATCAGCCCCCAGTTATTTAAAAAAAAACTTCTAGAAAACTGGTATCTGCCCATTTTTGGCTCAAACAGAAATGAGTTGATGTGATCTTGGGCTTCCCTCACTGGTCCCCCATTGCTCACCTTTCATCAAACCAGAGAAGGGCCCTGAGGTGCTACAGGACATAAGATGGAGTGATGCTACACCCACACGTCAACCCCCATACAACACAATTAGCCACAAAATTCAAAACCATATATCTGCTCTCTTGCCAAAATACCAGGATGGGTGAAAGCTGCTACAAGCATCTGCTCCCTCCCAACAGCTGCTCCAGATCCATCCTCGCGGCGCTACCAACCTGCTATTGGTGTGCCTGCAGTCATGGGCACGGCCATCAGCCCCATGAGGTACCCTATGGCCTGGGATGCCTGCATGGGCCCCACCAGCTCGAAGGCAATGGGGGCCATGATGGTGGTGAAGAGGCCATCACAAAGGCCGAGGAAGAGGCAGATGACAATGACGCCCTCGAACCCTTTGCACTGGGGGATCATCATGCACAGGGTGCCCAACAGCATGAAGGAGGCAACCTGGGGAGACAAGAGTGGGCACATTGTTGGATGCAGGATGAGTGGGGTTGGGCAACAGGAAGTGTTGTGGAGATGTCACTGAATAGGTCAACATCGACCCCCTCCTCTGGACCCCGCAATTCCATCCATCCTCTGCTCTCCTCTCACAGAGGCCCTTAAGAATAACCTTTTAAGAAGCTTTAGGAAAGATTAGCTGCTGGATTAGCTGCTAGATTTCAGCAGTTTGTTTTTCAAAAACCACAGGAAGGTGAGAGGGTGTCCAGCAGCTTGGGAAGAGCTGGGACCACAGACCTGGATTGTGGAACAGACAACGAGACCTCAGCTTGAGTTTTAACTTCTCTGTACAACTTTCTATAGTAAATTCTCTTCCCTAACACAGACAGGAATGTTGGGGAATGGTCAGTAAAGGATTTGGGATCTGTGGTTGAGTGTTGACGCCCTCCCCTGCCCTGCAGTAGGTGGCCAGCAGCTACATGGAGAGTGGGACACAACGTACCTGCAGGTAAATCTTCTTCAGCCCGGGGATGCAGTCACCAATGCGGCCTGAAACCAAGCGCCCCATCCCAGCCATGGCTCCAAGGCAAACCAGGAGGATCCAGTCTTTTTGGGTTTCTTGGAATCGCTTCTCCACGTATTTTACCTAGCACAGAAGGCACCAACGAGGACATGACTCCTCAGTAAGTTAATCCCTCTCCTAGCCCAAAAAGGGACAAGACTTCCCACAGAGGGCTGGTGGCTTTGGGAGTGGTTTTGTGATCGTGTCCGCACCATGCTGACCTGCACGTGTCATCAGCACCCACCTCCATCCCAACACCCCCTCTTCTCCTGAAACTGGTGCTGCCCCTCAAAAGCTGCAGGATGTGACCACTCTGCCCACCCTGGCTCAGAGGAGACACAGAAGCATTAAAAATCTTCCTCCTTCCATCCACTATTGCTGTTTACAGCTTTTTTCTTAGCTCTGAGGCTTTGGGTGGCTCTGTTGTACTGCCCACCTCCTCCTCACTTCCCCAGAGGAGCCCTTTCCCTCCAGGCAAAGGGAACCTCCCTCCTCTTCCAGCCCCAGCCGAGGCTCTCACCAGGTTCATGTAAGGTACGAGATACCCCAGGACAGCTGTGGCGATCCCAAAGGCCCAGATCCGATAGGTCTTTTTCCGGAAAATCCTCAAGTTGAAGTATTTGCGCGTCTGGGCCCAGCACTGTTGCCGCGCGCTCCAGCTGCCCAGCTTGTCCTGCCCGTCGTGCTGAGAGTCACAAGAAGGTGGCAGGATGGGCCGATAGGTCAGGGACAAGAAGATCTGGATGAGCATTAAGGCACTGAGTACTTGGAAAGTGTGCGCCAGCCCAATGGCCTTCCCAACCATCTTCAGGAAGAAGGGGAGCGGCACGGAGAGCAGGCAGCTGCCCCCGGCCACGATGCCGTTGGCCAAGCCGAGGCGCCGCTTGAAGTAGTGACCGAGGATGACCAAGGAGGGCTGGAAGGCAAAGGAGCTGCCACAGCCAAAGAGGATCCCGTACGTGAAATAACGAACTTCCAGAGATCTAGTGGGGAAAAAAAAAACACCACAACACAAAGCGGTTACGTTACGCAGAGGTAAGGAAGTCTTCTTCCCCCATGGTCCCGCAAAACTGGAGGCAAGACCCAGGCCTTGCACACCACAGGTGCTACCCAGATGGTCTGACCCCCAGGAGCTCATCCCTAGCCAAAGCAAGGATTATCCTCCTGTCACAGTTGGCACGTTAAATCTTTGGGAAAGCAAAGTCTGGCTGGGGAGTGCTTTCCACAGAGAGGAGCCAACCCGCCTTCCTCAGGAAGCTAACCTCACTTGAATGGTTTCTAAATTGCAGCAAGTAAGATTTTCTAAGGTAGGCAGAGGGGGTTATTTTTAGCCAGAAAACCTTTTTTTTTTTTTTCCCCCCCCACTGAAGAACTAATTGGAAACATTCTGCACTCAGTGCTTGAAAGCAGACAGCACCAAACCTGCTGGTTATTGGGCACTTAAGGAAGGGAACATTGTGTTTCTGCCCAGGCTCCAGGCTGGTTAATTAAGTTGTTCTTCTTTAACCTCCTCTGGGAGCCTCAATTAGACAGTTAATAGATCTCACTTGTACCTTACATTGGTGGCTGCACTCAAGGAAGGAGTGAAGTGGCTGCTCTACAGAACAGGTGGAAAGTCCTGAGAGCCCTTGGAAGGAGCCTTTTCACAAGTGCCAGCCCCAGTTTTCCCCAACAGAAGCAGCTGAGAAAGAAGCCTCGAGTCAGATGTGGAGCAAACAACCCACTGTGTTTCTCTCCAGATGATGGATTGTTTTCCTTCATCCCCATGCAAAACATCCAGCTGGAAACGTCTGCCACAAAATACTGCATAGGAGGAGAGGGCGATGGAAAGTTATGGGCAGCTCACCAGGCAACCAATGCTCCATCCACAGGGTCTTTACTCTGACACTCAGCAGGACTCATGGGAAATTCTGAGTGCTGCTCATGAAGCAAGCGAGAAGACAGCAGCCCACACCTAACAGAGTGGTTTGAAGTTGAGAAAACCTTGACCAGCCCATCATTTCTTCCATTACACGCTTGTCTCCTCAGCTTGCCAAGCAGAAAGCAGAACGTGCTTGCTGCACCCAACAGCTCAAAGAAAAATGACTGTCATGAAAGGCAATTTCCAGCTACCCCAGAAGGAAGCCACATCAGAAACCTCCTCGGCTGGAGCCAGGGCAAGCAGCTGGGCTACACAGGCTGCCTCTGACCTCCCACGCACCAGCTTTGGCCATCTCAGCTGGGTCCCACCAGCTTTAGTTCTGCAGCTAAGCTGATGTGTTGGACCAGCGGAGACAAACGCCGCAGTTCCCATCTGCTCCCCGTTGGTGCTAAGAAACCCCAGGATGAGCAGGCAGCATTGTTTCCCTTGGATAACAAGGTCTCCCATGGATAACAACGTCTCCTGGCACAATGACATCTCCCTCTGATGGCTGCCTCTCACTTACAGCTCACAATGGGAACAGTCCCAGTTCAGCCCCCCTGGCAAAGGGTGGGGAATTTCTCTCTGCAGGAGAAACCAGACAGAAATTGCAGAGGAGCAGGAGAGGCAACAAAAAAGGGACTTAAACTCCACTATAAAACACATAATGGTGCAGAAGAGGAGGGCTGGGAAGGCCCTGGGGGGGAAAGAAGCCAGCCCTGTTGAACTGGCCTCCATCTCCCATTCCTCATGCTCAAACATTCCCTTTATAACTGGAAAAGTGAAGTCTGAACCCAATCGGGATCTCTCTCTTCTTGAGGGCACGGATCTGTGGTGGCCTGAGCTGGTTATAAGTGCAGGAGACACCAAGGTGCCAGGCAGCAAAGTGAGGCAAACGCCCATCCAGAAAGTTCAGCCTGCCCAAGGGCTCTGATTTTCAGAATAATTTGTTCCTTTAGGGGTTTTCACACAAATCTCCCAATATTTGGAGAGTAGGAGGCACCAAACCTGAGCCAGGCACTGGGTTCCTGCCATGGGATTTTTGAATCTAGGAACCTCTGCTCCTCTTTTTGTGAGAGAACAAACCCATTTTAGAAAAAACAGGAGAAAAAGGATCTATTAATCTTGATCCAGCCCTGCCAGAGCCCCCCTCCCAACCCAAGCTGCATCTCCCCTGTGCACCTGCCAACACTGGATGGGTCACCTCCAGCTGTGGAGGAGATTTCCCCCCTCCCCCATAGTTCAGGGTGAGCAGGGGCCGTTAGTGCCGAATTTCAGGATGGGCCTTCACCATCCAGATGGAGCTCTGCCAAATCCCTGCTGCTCTTCCTCCAGCTGGGCTGTGCTGAAGGCAGCTTCCCTCGCCATGCTCCAGCTGCAAAGGGGCTCCTTGGCTCCTTTCTCCCACAAAAGGCAGCTGAAGGAATGCAGGCTGAGCACGGGAAGGCAGGAAATGGGGATTGCAGCTCTGGAACTATCCTGGAAATAATATTCTTCACTGCCTGTACTGTTTGATTTTGTTTTTGAAGCCCAATGCAACAAGCCACTGGCAGTGATGTGGTCCCAAGAGCTCCCTTGCTTTGCACGGACATTTTACAATGGAAGGGGAAGAAATTCCAAGCTTGGTTGATTAGAAGGAAAGCAAATGACATGGGAAGTGCCTGTGATCTGCACTGCCAAGCCCAACTGTGTTGTTCCCCATCACTGTTACTTCTTAAAATGAAAGGGGTGGCATCAGTGGAGGAAGTCACCAAGGGTGGGTCCTCCCAGGCCCCGTTTCAAGATGGTTTTGGCATCCCAAGTCCCCCGGCTGCAACCAGCCACATCCCTGGGGGTTTGCTGGGAGGCTCCAAAGCTGCCTCCTCCCCACCCATCACACAGCACGTATCCACAGGGAATCAGGCTTGGGATGAGCATGAGGGTCTTGTTGACCAGTGGGAAAGGGAGCTGGTGGCCCACTGCCCAGAGCAGACAGGGTGGGCAGGGAGGAGCCTGGCACAGGCAAGTTGCCCTCAGGGAAACCAGTGTCTATTTGCTTTTTTTTAAAAAAAAACACACTTCTTGAAGAATTTAATTAAAACAATATTGATTTTAACTGAACCCAACCCCAAAAAAATGCTTTTGTTCTGAAAAACTGGGACAAATGATGTTTTAGAGGGTGTCTCCACGGTGCCTTTGACATTAAACAAGTGCCACATAAAGGATCCCAGAGGTGACCTCATTTTGCTCCCACAAAGTGTAGGAAGGGGAGTTGAAGGGAACAGGAAAGAAAAGGAGCTCACTGAGGAGCTGGACAGCCCCTCTGCAGCCTTACTTGGTGAAGGAGCTGGAGAGGAGTCCAATGAAGGCAATGGCAGCTCCCATGGCTGCCGTGGTCCTGCAGCCCATCCTGTCGGTGAAGATGCTGGCGATGGGAGAGCAGAAAAATATCATGCCCATGGCCAAGGAGCCAACCCATGCTGGGGAGAGAGAGAAGAAAGGTGATGGTCATGGGGGGACATCAAACAGAGGTCAGGAGGGGAACAACAAGGCACTGACTCCAGCTTTGAAGGTGATCTTGGCAGAGAGGCCACCCCATCACCTCGTTAATTTGTGGCACAGCTCATTAATAACATGGTTCTGGCCCGTGCTGCCCATTGGCATCAACCTGCAGTGTCTCTCTGCCCACCCATGTGATGCAGGCAGGGCCAAGTTTTCCTTTCATCCACCCTTGCTGGGTTCACACGTGTCCTGAGGAAGGCCCTGAGCTTCCAACACTCCTTTCTAACAGCCCTTGCTGTGCGTGTCATGATGCTTCCACTGATGCCACTTCCACCCAGGACATCTCCACAGCCCTAAGTCCCCAGAGCTCCTCAGAGCCCTCTGCTCCCTGCCTTTGTCCAGGAGGAGGTTTCTACTGTGTTTCCAGGTCCCACACATCCACAGCTGCTCCCCAGAGCCAGGACTGCCTCACCTCCTCTTTGTCCCATGATTCTCTGAGATTTCTCATGGCAGATGAGCCAATGGGAGATACATGGGCTATGCCAGGTCTTACAACCCTGCCCTGGCTGGGCCATCGCCAAGTGGAACTGTGATCTCATGTCTCCTTCCAACCCATCTCTGGAGAAAACCACTGTCTGGCTGAATGTCTTTTTTCAGAAACTTTTATTATTTGCAGATTATTTCAGACCATCATCTTCTCCCTGCCCTGCACCTTCTCTCACTAACCCTTCCTGTGACCGCTTTGGGAGGGAAAGGCAGGCTTTCAAGAAAAGCAATGTGGTAAGGGAAAAAATCCCAATCTACCAACTCTGAGAAGAAGCAAGACATCCCCTCAGCAGGGCATGGGGCAGGGCAGACTGGCCAGCCAGACAAGGGGCCCCCAGCTCTACCCAGCATCCAAGCAGTGAGACCTCCTGGAGCATCTCCAGGCACTGGCTCTGGGCTGGGATCCACCCTGCACAGACCCCATGACATGTGTTCCTTGGGGTTTTTTTTATTCCCTTTTTGTTCAGGGGTTGTGTTTTCTTTTTTTTTTTTGCACCCAAACCAAGCCCCCTGCAAACACTTTAGCACAAGCCCCTGCACAATAACAACCTTCAAGGGCCGTGAGACCTTCAGAAAATAGCCAGATCCCTATTAAAAGCAAATCCCAGCTGTACAACAGCCTCTCCAACCTTTCAAAAAGGACCACACAAAGAAGCCCTCACTAGCCTGGGAAGAGCTCACCCTTCCAAATTAATTATAAGTTCGCAAGGACCCAATTTACTCCCAAGTTTTCCTTAATAAAAGACAAGCCAGGGCTGCACGGGAACGCGGCGGGAGTCGCTGGGCTCTGGTCTCAACACCAGGAGACATGCAAGAAAAAAAGAAAAGGATGAGGACGATGGAGAGGACCTCCCCCCTCCCCGTCTGATTTTCTTGGTTATAAACACAAGGCACAGTGTAATGAAAGTCCTTCTAATAGGATTAGGTGGCACAGCTCCAAAGAGCAGTCCAAAACAACTCGGCGAGGGGGTGAGGGGTTGGAGGGAAGCCAAGGTGGGAAAGGCTCGTTAAATTGGATAATATACTTCCAGAAATGTTCCTTCTACTCCAGCCAAGGCAGTAAAACGTTAGATGGCTCCGTCATGTTTGAAGTTTGTTATTTTTGGAAATTACTTTCAGAAACGCGGAAATAAAAGCATCAAGCAAAGTATTAAATTTAAAGGGCCAGATTCTGATCTTAATAACCCGGAGATTTACATGCAAATGAGCAGGATCAATCCTTGGCCCCCCCAGCCCCCCACCAAAAAAAATGCACACTCACCTGCAGAGATCGAAGCAAAGCAAAGTGAGAGGCTCAGCCATGGGTGCTTAAAGCTCCTCCAGCTTTGGGGTTTGTGACCAGGAGATATCGCTGCCGTGAAATCAGTAACCACACACACAGCACTGAGCAGGGGAGTCTCATGGCAAATTGCTCTGCCTTAGAGAAAGGGCTTACCACAAGCAATGAATAAAAATAGGCTCGGGGAGGAACGTCAAGTTAAAATTAGTAAGAACAATAGCCTCACTTCCAGAGCGGGGTTTTTGTCTTCCCAACATTTCCCAGTGAAGCCCCGGGAAGCCGGGAGAGCTGGGCGAGCTCCAGGGCTGGAAGGAAACCTTGGCAAAACCTGGGGGCAGGAGAAAGCAGCCTTGGCCCTGGTGTGATTTACACCCAAAGAGCTCCCAGAGAGGGGGTTGTACAATTTACCTCCTGTTTTGCCCCCATCAGGAGGGTGGTGACCTCCTTTCACCTGGGTCAGGGCAAGGCTGGAGGAAAGCCATGGGAGATAACCATGGGTTGGGAAAAAGAATGGGGTTCAAGTGCAGCAGAGCCCCAAATCTGCCTCTCTGGACATGGGGTTGGAGTCTCTCTGCTCCCAGGAGAGAGGGATTATTTTTGGCAATTGGTTTAATACAGTCGTGAAGTTTATTCTGGATTTTCCTGGATGTGAAGGGCAGAAGCAGCCATTCCTCTGGTGGAAACCAGACAGGGGTCAGGGCTTCCCTTCAGCAGCTCCTCAGGTGCTGGAGAAATTATGACTTGATTTAAAGCCCACAGGAGAAAAAAAAATAAAAAAATAAGGGAAAAAATAATAATAAGAAGAAAAAAGGGACTCTTTGCTTCTGATTTCCACAGGGTTTGGATGACATGGTTAATTCCTAGCCCAGCCACACCTTGCAACCCTCTGTGGCTGACAAGCTGGGTGAGATATTGAAACACATAAAGACAAGCCCCCACAAGAGGCATGAAGCCTTATCAGTGGTGTGGTGTGATCAAGCAGATCCTAAAAGAAACGCTGGATCAGAGCCAGCTGAGGATGGGGCTGGAAGGAGCTCAAGAGCTGCACAGAATTTGGACAGGAGTTGGGTTAAGACTTGATCAAGTCTCCAGGTACTGTAAAAGTCCAACCCCCTCCTGTAAGTTCAACCACCTCCATCCACCTTCCTGGAAGAAGGGGCTGGTTTTAGAGCAGCCTGGCCAGGTGCCAGGGGGGGACCTGGCTGGCAACAGTCAAGAAACCCCATTACCAAGGGATGCCTTGGCAGAAACACCAAAGGCTTCAGAAAACACTTTTTAACTAAAACATAAATTAACTAAAATATATAAATAAAATAT